>NW_025211223.1:6842-11307 GCF_004010195.1 Chiloscyllium plagiosum
GCGGTGATGGTTACTGTACAGTGGGAGGTATGTCCGGCCATGATGGTTACTGTCCAGTGGGAGGTATGTCGGTGTGTGATGGTTACTGTCCAGTGGGAGGTTTGTCGGTCTGTGACGATTACTGTGCAGTGGGCGGAATATCGGGCCGTAATGGTTACTGTGCAGTGGGAGGTCTGTCCGGCCGTGATGGTTACTGTTCAATGTGAGGTATGTAGGGCCGTGATGGTTATGGTACAGTGGGAAGTGTGTATGGCCATGATGGTTACTGTACAGTGGGGGGCCGTGATGGGTACCGTACACTAGGAGATATTTGGGGCCGTGATGGTTAAAGTACAGTGGAAGGTATGTCTGGCCGTGATGGTTACTGTACAGTGGGGGATATGTCGGGACCGTGTCAGTTACTGTACAATGGGAGGTATGTCGGGGTGTGATGGTTACTGTACAGTGGGAAGTATGTCGTGCCGTGATGGTTACTGTACAGTGAGAGGTTTGTCGGGCCGTGATGGTTACTGTACAGTGGGAAGTATGTATGGCCATGATGGTTACTGTACAGTGGGGGGGTATGTCTGGCCATGATGGTTACTGTAAAGTGGGGGGTATGTCAGGCCGTGATGGTTACTGTACAGTGTGAGGTTTGTTCGGCCATGGTGGTTACTGTACAGTGCGTGGTATGTCAGGCGGTGATGGTTACTGTACAGTGGGAGGTATGTCCGCCCACGATGGTTACTGTACAGTGGGAGGTATGTCGGGCCGTGACGGTTACTGTACAGTGTGAGGTATGTCGGGCCGTGATGGTAACTGTTCAGTGGGAGGTATGTCAGGCTGTGATGGTTACTGTACAGGGGGAGGTATGTACGGCCATGATAGTTACTGTACGGGGTGGGTGGGTTATGTCAGGCCGTGATTGTTACTGTACAGTGGGAGTTATGTCAGTCCATGATGGTTACTGTACAGTGGGAGGTATGTCTTGCCGAGATGGTTACTGTACAGTGGGAGACATATCGGGGCGTGACGGTTACTGTACAGTGGGAGGTATGTCAGGCCGTGATGGTTACTGTACGGTGGGAGGTACGTCGGGGCCGTGATGGTTACTGTACAGTGGGAGTTATGTCGGTCCATGATGGCTACTGCATAATGGGAGGTATGTCGTGCCGTGATGGTTACTGTACAGTGCGTGGTATATCAGGCGGTGATGGTAACTGTACAGTGGGAGGTATGTCCGGCCGTGATGCTTACTGTACAGTGGGAGGTATGTCGGGCCGTGACGGTTACGGTACAGTTCGATGTATGTCAGTGTGTGACGGTTACTTTACATTGGGAAGTATGCTGGGCTGTCATGTTTACGGTACAGTGGGAGGTATGTCGTGCCGTGACGGTTACTGTACAATGTGAGGTATGTCGGGCTGTGACAGTTTCTTTACATGGTGAAGTATGCTGGGCTGTGATGGTTACTGTAAGGTGGGAGGTATGTCGGGGCCGTGATGGTTACTGTACAGTGGGAGGTATGTCTGGCCGAGATGGTTACTGTACAGTGGGAGGCATATCGGTGTGTGACGGTTACTGTACAGTGGGAGGTATGTCAGGCCGTGATGGTTACTGTCCAGTGGGAGGAATGTCGGTGTGTGATGGTTACTCTCCAGTGGGAGGTATGTCGGTCTGTGGCAATTACAGTGCAGTGGGAGGAATATCGTGCCGTGATGGTTACTTTGCAGTGGGAGGTATGTCCGGCCGTGATGGTTACTGTACAGTGTGATGTATGTAGGGCCGTGATGGTTACTGTACAGTGGGAGGTATGTCGGGCCGTGACGGTTACGGTACAGTTCGATGTATGTCAGTGTGTGACGGTTACTTTACATTGGGAAGTATGCTGGGCTGTCATGTTTACGGTACAGTGGGAGGTATGTCGTGCCGTGACGGTTACTGTACAATGTGAGGTATGTCGGGCTGTGACAGTTTCTTTACATGGTGAAGTATGCTGGGCTGTGATGGTTACTGTAAGGTGGGAGGTATGTCGGGGCTTTCCTATTTCTGTAACATCTCCAGCCTTGCTTTTCTGTCTCAAAAATATCTCCAGCCTTGCTATTCACTCTCTATAACATCTCCAGCCTTGCTTTCCTCACTCTCCTTAACATCTCCAGCTTTGCTTTCCTATCTCATTAACATGTCAAGCCTTGCAATCCAATCTCTTTAACATCTCGAGCCTTTCATTCCTATCTCTGTAACCTCTCCTGACTTGCTTTCCTGTCTCAGAAATATCTCCAGCCTTGCTATTTACTCTCTGTAACATGTCCAGCCTTGCTTTCCTCACTCTCCTGAACATCTCTCCACCTATTTTCCTTTCTGTGTAACATCTTTAGCCTTGCTTTCCTCTCTCTGTAACATCTCCAGCCTTGCTTTCCTATCTCTCTAACATCTCCAGCCTTCCATTCGTCTATCTGTAACATCTCCTGCCTTGCTTTCCAATCTCTATATCATCTCCAGCCTCGTTTTCCTATCACTGTAACATCTCCAGCCTTGCTTTCCTCTCTGTGTAACATCTCCTGCCTTGCTTTCTAATCTCTATATCATCTCCAGCCTCGCTTTCCTATCACTGTAACATCTCCAGCCATGCGTCCCACTCTCTGAAACTTCTCCAGCCTCGCTTTCCTCTCTCTGTTATATCGCTAGCCTAGCTTTCCTCCCTCTGTAACGTCTCCAGGCTTGATTTCCACTCTGTAACATCTGCAAACTTGCTTTCTTATATATGTAACATCTCCAGCCTTGCTTTCCTCTCTCTGTAACATCTCCTGCCTTGCTTTCCTCTCTCTGTAATATCTCCAGCTTTGCGTTCCTATCTCTGTGATATCTCCAGCCCTGCTCCTCTCTCTATGTAACATCTCCAAACTTGCTTTGCTATCTCTGTAACATCTCCGGCCATGCTTTCCTCTCTCTGTAACATCTCCAGCCTTACTTTCCTCTCTTGTAACATCTCCAGCCTTGCTTTCCTCTCTCTGTAACATGCCCTTCCTGAAGAAGGGCTTATGCCCGAAACGTCGATTCTCCTGTTCCCTGGATGATGCCTGACCTGCTGCGCTTTTCCAGCAACACATTTTCAGCTCGGATCTCCGGCATCTGCAGTCCTCACTTTCTCCTTCTCTCTGTAACATCTCCAGCTTTTCATTCCTATCTCTGTAACATCTCCATCCTTGCTCCTCTCTCTCTGTAACATCTGCAAACTTGCTTTCCTCTCTCTGTAACATCTCCGGCCATGCTTTCCTCTCTCTGTAACATCTCCAGCCTTACTTTCCTCTCTCTGTTACATCTCCAGCCTTACTTTCCTCTCTCTGTATCATCTCCAGCGTGACATTCGTATCTCTGTAACATTTCCAATCTTGCTTTCCTATCTCTGTAACATCTCCAGCCTTGCTCCTCTTCCTCTGTAACATCTGCAAACTTGCTTTGCTGTCTTTAACATCTCCAGCCTTGCTTTGCTATCCCTGTAACATCTCCAGCCTTGCTTTCATATCTCTGTAACATCTCCGGCCTTGCGTTCCTATCTCTGTAACATGTCCAGCATTGCTTTCCATCCCTGTCACATCTCCAGCCTTGCTTTCCACTCTCTGTAACATCTCCAGCTTTGCTTTTCTCTCTCTCCGTAACATCACCTACCTTGCTTTCCTATCTCATTACCATCTGCAGCCTGGCATTCCTAATCTCTTTAACATCTCGAGCCTTGCTTTCCTATCATTGTAGCATCTCCAGGCTTGCTTTCCTCTCTCTCCATAACATCTCCTATCTTGCTTTCCTATCTCATTAACATCTCCAGCCTTGCATTCCTATCTATGTAGCCTCTCCAGACCTGCTTTCCTATTTCTGTAACATCTCCAGCCTTGCTTTTCTGTCTCAAAAATATCTCCAGCCTTGCTATTCACTCTCTATAACATCTCTAGCCTTGCTTTCCTCACTCTCCTCAACATCTCCAGCCTTCCTTTCCTCTCTCCTTAACATCTCCAGCCTTGCTTTCCTGTCTCATTAACATGTCAAGCCTTGCAATCCAATCTCTTTAACATCTCCAGCCTTGCATTCCTATCTCTGTAACCTCTCCTGACTTGCTTTCCTGTCTCAGAAATATCTCCAGCCTTGCTATTTACTCTCTGTAACATGTCCAGCCTTGCTTTCCTCACTCTCCTGAACATCTCCAGACCTATTTTCCTATCTGTATAACATCTTAAGCCTTGCTATCCTATCTCTCTAACATCTCCAGCCTTCGATTCGTCTATCTGTAACATCTCCTGCCTTGCTTTCCAATCTCTATATCATCTCCAGCCTCGCATTCCTCTCTCTGTAACATCTCCAGCCTTGCTTTCCTATCTCTCTAACATCTCCAGCCTTCCATTCGTCTATCTTTAACATCTCCTGCCTTGCTTTCCAATCTCTATATCATCTCCAGCCTCGCTTTCCTATCTCTGTAACATCTCCAGCCTTG
>NW_025211223.1:16294-17637 GCF_004010195.1 Chiloscyllium plagiosum
AACACTGTGTGGAAGTTGAACCTACATTAAATGCTGTCCTATTCGATCACACCACCTCTGTGGCCAGATGCAAAATCAAAAACGCAAAGTTTATGAGCCTGCAATCTCTTCCCTCATCTTCCACATCAGCCTAAGGTACAGTTCATCCAGATCTAGGGATTGGCCCGCTTTTTATTCTGTATAAACTTCCAATTCTTCCTCAGCTTGTGTGTCAATTTGCTCAAAGCACTCTCTTCGGGACTGACAGTGAATCCAGGAATTGCTTCTCCAAAGTGAACACCGATATGTAATACGTGTTTAACATATTCTCTGGCTCCGTGCACAGACTGCTTCCTCGGGCCCTAATACTCTCTATTGTTTCTCTTGTTAACCTCTTGCCCTTAACAAACCGATAAAATGTCTTTGGATTATTGAACCTATTGCCTGCAAATGCTTTTGTTAACCCCCTTTTTGTTCTTCTACTAACTTTTTTGGGTTTCGCCCTACACGTTCACTGCTCTTCTGGCACCCATTTTTGTATCTGCTCCGTATTGGTATAACAAGTTCTCTGGAAAAAATGTAAAGACATATTTCCCGTCTTAAAAAACACATTCACTGCCCTAATGAATGTTTGGAATTGAAATGCCTAAATACAATGATCCTATTCTCGGATTTACACAACTCAAAGAATTGGTTACATGTCTGCTCCTGTACACATGTGGTAGGGGCAGCAGTATATCTCTGTAACAGCCTTGAGGGCTGAATTATGGAACAACGAATGGCGTAGGGGCAGCAGTTGGCCATTTGGCTGCACCATTCAGAATGTTTATGGCTGATCTACGTATGTCTGTCTATCCGTCTCCTGTCTGTTCCCAATAAACATTGACTGTCCTGTCCAGCAAAGATCAGTCAAGCTCAGACTTATGCATCGGGTGTGTTGCTGAACAAAGAGACCTTGGAGTGCAGGTCCATAGCTCTTTGAAAGTGGAGTCGCAGGTCGATAGGATAGTGAAGAAGGCGTTTGGTATGCTTTCCTTTATCGGTCACTGGAATAGAGAGGTAATGTTTGTGCTGGACAGGACATTAGTAAGGCAACTGTTGGAATATTGCGTGCAATTCTAGTTTCCTACCTATTGGAAAGATGTTGTGAAGCTTGAAAGGGTTCAGAAAAGATTTACAAGGATATTGCCAGGGTTGGAGGACTTGAGATATAGGGAGCGGCTGAACAGGCTGGGGCTGTTTTCCCTGGAGCATCGGAGGCTGAGGGGTGACTTTATGGAGGTTTACAAAATTGTGAGGGGCATGGATAGGATAAATAGACAAGGTATTTTCCCTGGGGTCAGGGAGTCCTGAACTAGAGGGCA
>NW_025211223.1:18017-22172 GCF_004010195.1 Chiloscyllium plagiosum
TCGGCCCATCGAGTCTGATAGGCCATTCAATCATTTCTTATATGTCCCTCATCGTCATTCTCCTGCCTTCCTCCGAGAATCCTTGATCGCCTTATACATCTAAAACTTATCTATTTGTGTCTTAATGACACTCGCGTCTGCGTGTGTGTGTCCCCGTCTGCTTGTCACCTGTGTATTTGTGCATCTACGTCTGTTTTTCTGTGCATCAGCCTGTGTGTTGTATCTATGTTTGTGTCTATTTGTGTGTAACTCTATTGTCTATGTGTGTTTCTACCTGTGAGTCTGCCTATCCCCTTGTATGTATTGCGTTTGTTTGTATGTTGGGGTGTTTACCAATAATTCTGTGTATTTCGGTATCTGCATCTGTATTTTTGGGGAGGGGGGAAGTGAAAGGATTGTCGTTGGAACTGCCAGTGGGTTTAAAGTGAGAATTGTCTTTCACTGAGCACTCTTCCTTAATCAGTGAGTGGAATATGGATGGTTCAGAAACTCCACGCGAGTTTTCCCAGTCCACTGCATCTTGTACTATGGCGGGGTTAGGCGGGTGAGGGAATAGATATTGGGAACTCCACCACCCGGCTTGGCCATTTCTGTCCGATTCCAGGCTGTTTCTCTCGGAATGGGAGAAAGGGAGGGAGGAAGTGAGGGCAGGAGTGGGTGGGCCTGCAGTTAGTGCTGGTGTCGGTGGGGCTGTGGGGAGTTGTGAGGTGTCCAGAATGAGTCAGTCGACAGTTTTGAATCCATATAGTATTATTAGTATTTTTAGTGTGGGGTGTATTGCGTAGGTGATGGAGAAAGTGTGGGAAGGAAGTTGCTGAATTCAATAGTGAGTGTGGTAGTGCCTGAGCCTTATTTGGAAATAGAGCATGAGGGTTGTCTGGGGGTAGGCGCTATAACAGATACACAGTGAGTGTGAGGGAGCAGAGAGAATATTCTTTATCCTGACAGAGTGGGAAGGTTATTGATGCTTGTCTTGTATTTCTTCGATCATCTCCGTGCATAGGTGAGCCTCCCTGAATGTCTTGTCCAAGTCTCTCATTAATAATGACACAGAGCTGTCCCTCAGATTCCACAGAATCAGTTTAGCTAGAGCTTAAAAATAGCAAGGAGAAGCAAATATTGGTGTATTATATATCGAAACCAAAACGGTTGCAGGAAATCTGAGCATCAGATGTTCTGGAAATTATATATGCAAGTATCATGGATACTGCAGTTTTGTTGGTTGGTCTCAAGTTGCGTCTAAACTGCATTAACTAAGTCACTGCTCCAGCTGTGAAAAGTAAATTCTGTAAGTGCAGATGAGGTGGGTTGAAGAGTATGTTGTAAAGCAAACTAGAGAGCAGGTTATTTTGGATTTGGTGTTGTGTGACCAGAAGGATGAATTAATACCCTTGCTCTGAAACAGCTTTTAAGGAATAGTGACATTAATAAGGTGCATTTTACACGGTGTCTGCATATAATATAGAATGCTTGAACATTCTGGTCAAACATCATGGTAGCCTGGAGGGTCAAGTTCGCTCCAGTGAATTGGGAAAGTACAATATAACTTTCAGTGGGAAACAAGCAATGGTTGTTAGAGTCATAGAGTCCGACAGCACGGAGATAGGCCCTTTGGCCCAAATTGGTCCATTCCGACCAAAATGTCCATCCACGCTAACCCCATTTCCCTGCCATTGCCCTGTATTTTTCTAATCCTTTCCTGTCCGTGTATTTGTCCAAATGGCTTTTAAATGTTGCGAATGTTCCCGCCTCAACTCTTCCGCTGGCACATCATTCCATATGCGTATCACCCCTGTGTGAAAAGCAGTTGATCCTCAGGTTCCCTTTTATTGTTTCCCCTCTGACCTTAAACTGATGCCCTCTTGTCCGTGATTGCCTAACCCTGGGAAAAAAAATGAGTGCATTCACTCCATCCATCCCTCCCATGATTTTTTACACTTCTATTAGATTCCCCCTCAGCTTCAGACATCTAAAGTAAAAAGTCCTACCTTGACCAACCTCTCCCTTTATCTCAGACCGTTGAATCCTTTGCAACATCCTTGTAAATTTCTTCTGCACTCTTTCCAGTTTAATAACATCCTTCCCATTGCAAAGTGAACACAACTGAACATAACGCTACCAGTATGGTCTCACCAGCATCCTGTATAATTGCAACGTAACTCCCTAATTTACATACTTAGTGATGTACTCTGATGAAGGCCAGTGTGCCAAAAGCTTTCTTCACTGCCCTGTCTACCTTTGAATCAACTTTCAGAGGACCATCCAACTGAATTCCAAGGTCCCTTTGTTCCACTACAGCCCTTAGGACACAACCATTCACCAGGAAACTCCAACCTTGATTTGACTTTATAAAATGCAAGAACTTACACTGATCTATATGAAAATCCATTTGCCATTTCTCAGCCACTTCTCCAGCTGATCAAGATACTGCTGTATTTTCTGAAATTTCTGATAACCTTCCTCACTCTCCATGATGCTGCTTATTTTCATGTCATCTTCAAACTTACAAATCATGCCTATACATTCTCATCTAAATTATAGATATATGTAATATCCAGTGGTCGCAGCACCAACCCGTGAGGCATTCCACTAGTCACAGGCCTCAAGTCTGACAAGCATCCTTCCACTATTACCCTCAGCTTTCTACCATCAAAACAATTTTGTATCTAATTTCGCAGATCCTCCTAAACTTCATGCAATCTAACGCTCCAGCGCAGCATACCATGTGGAACCATATTGAAGGCCTTACTGGAATTCATATAGACTACGTATACCACCCTGCCCCCTCAACGTTGCTAGTCACATCATCAAAGAATTCGAACAAGTTTGTGAGCCATGATCTCCCATGCACAAAGCCGTGCTGAGTTTGATGATGGGTTTTTGCCTGTAACATTGATTTTCCTGTTCCTCGAATGCTGCTTGACCTGCTGTGCTTTTCTAGCACTACTCTAATCTTACTCCTAATCACACCCTGTCTTTCCAAATGCATGTATATCTTATCTCTCAGAAGCTTTTCCAGTAAGATACCTACTACAGATTTTAGGTTTACTGGTCTATAGTTCTCAGGTTTCTCTTTGTAACCCTTCTGGAGTAAAGGGCACAGCTTTCGCTCCGGGACCTCACCCGTTGATCAGAGATTATGCAAAACTATCAGCCAGGGCTCCCGCAATTCCTTCTCTCTCGTCCTGCAGTGTTCCTGAATATATCTGGTCAGACCAGGAGATTAATAGAAATACAAAGTCTGAAAAATACGTCTATTTATTTCAGGTACAAACACTAAAGAAAGGAAAAGTGACACAATGGTGATTAACATAACAAATTCGAAAATGTATTAATCATCGGAAGTGGCTTCAGAAGAATTTCAGTCATTGTGGAAACCTGAGAATTTTCTGAAATTCACGATCCAGAAACGAGGGCCTTGAAACTGATCAGGAAATCAGAACGAGAACACGAATGCTAACAAACAGGAACAAAAACGCTGCATAAACCTGCAATCTGTATTTCAAAGGAAACAAAATAAAAGCAAAGTCAAATATGGAAATTTGTAATCAGGAGAGGAGAGTTTATTGTGAAGAACAGGGAAATTGTCAAGAAAATAATCAGTTACTATGCATCTGTCTTCATGGAGGAAGATCCACAAATCACCCAGTAATACCCAGTGATATTGTGGGGCTTGTGCAACTAAAGACATAAAGTCAATTTATATCAGTAACAAGGTCATATTTGAAAGTGTAACTGGATTGAGCATAGCTAAGTCTGACAAGCCAGATGTACTTCATATTAAAATGTCAGGCATAAATCAGTAATAGAATTATTAAATGCATTGTCGAGACTGTTTTATTTTCTTGTGCATTCTGCAGAGGCCGGAATCCATTGCGGATAAATGGAAGTTAGTAAACGTGGTCCAAGCACTATAGATTAATGGAAAGGATCCAAGCATCTATAAAGGGAAGAAGACATAGTTTGGAGAACTGCCGACCAATAAACTTCACATCTGCAGGGAAACTAATGGAATCTATTAAACAGCGTGTGATACTGGATATTTAGAAATTAACAGCAACGATGGAGAGAATATGTATGTATTTCTGACAGATGTCTAACGAGATGTGCTATTGGTTGTTCGTCCCCATCTACCACCACCTGAGAAAAGCAACA
>NW_025211224.1:0-2170 GCF_004010195.1 Chiloscyllium plagiosum
CCACACCAGAGTTTTGTACAGCTGCAGCATGACCTCATGGCTCTGAAACACAATCTCTCTACCAATAAAAGCTAACACACCGTATGCCTTCCTAACAACCCTGTCAACCTGTGTGGCAACTTTCAGGGATCTATATACATGGACACCGAGATCTCACTGCTCATCTACACTACCAAGAATCTTACCATTAGCCCAGTACTCTGCATTCCTGTTACTCCTTCCAAAGTGAATCACCTCACACCTTTCCACATTAAATTCTATTTGCCAACTCTCATTTCCCATCAGTCACCATCCTCTGAAGAAGGGCTTATGCCCGAAACGTCGATTCTCCTGTTCCCTGGATGCTGCCTGACCTGCTGCGCTTTTCCAGCAACACATTTTCAGCTTTTTCCTGTTAATATCATGAAGACTTTGATCAGATCATCCCTTAACCTTCTACATTCTGGAGAAATCAGGCCTCATTTTTGTAACAAAAACAGAAATTGCTGGAAAGGCTCAACAGGTTGGGCAGCATCTGGGGCGGGAAATCAGAGATAACGTTTCAGGTCCAGTGACCCTTTGTCAGAACTGATGGCAGCTAGGAACAAGTTTTTTTTTGCAAAAGATAGGGTGGGGAGGGGGTAAGGAGTAAACATTAGGTGGATAGGTTGTCTAACAGAGAGGGACAGAGAGGGAAGGAGGGAGAGGGCGATGGGGGAGGGGAGAGAGAAGGAGAAATGAAAGACAGAGAGAAAGGAGAGGGAGAAAGATGGAGAGACAGAGAGAGAGAGGGGAGGAAAGGAGAGGGAGAGAGAGATGGAGAGACAGACAGAGAGAAAGGGAGAGTGAACAGAAGAGAGAGAAGGATTGGGAGAGAGAGAAGACAGACATCATTATGGAGAAACAGGATGTTTAGAGAATTAGGGAAGAAAGTATGACCAAGGTAAGTAATACTGGTGGAAGAACTGGTGCCGGATGGCTGAATTCCTGAATTTACTAACCAACAGAGAGAAGGTGGCCTTCTGGAAACCTATGAACTGATTCCTGTAAAACTACAACATCTGCCAGAACAAAAGGGTTATATCGCGACTGTGTAGTAAGTTATGCATGTGTTAATTCTTTAGTAAGTATGGCTTCTTTTATTTAGCTTATTTGTTGCATATTAAGTAAGGTTTCTTTCTATGCCAATCTTAAGTTGTTTATTAGAGTGAAAGTTTTAGATTGTGAAATCTTGACCTTAGTTTATTTCTGTTGTCGTTTGGAAAGGTTGTCTCTTTTAAAAGTTATCATTCTCCTGACACTGACTCTCGAAGTCTGCATTCTTGTTCTAGTCCCACAGCATAAAATAAAAATAGATCTTGCAGTTTCCAAGAGGGTCAGTTAAATATTTTATTTCTATAAGATCTATTAACCAAGCTTCTTAATCAACACAATCATTGGTTTCTTATCAAAATAAAACTACGTGCCAAAAGGCTGGAGAATTGAAAACACTACAGCCTTCATCAAGAATATTTGTAAGGAAAAGCCCAGCAACTACAGACCAGTCTGTTTAACTTCAGCAGTGGAGAAGCTTCGAGAAGCAATTCTTTGGGAGAGAATTACTAAACCACAGGGAAAAAGGTGGCTTGATGAGGAAGGGTCAGTACAGATTTCTAAAGAGGAAGTTGCTGCAGGTTTTTGAGGTTTCAGAAAGGCTCAGTGTGAGTAACACTGGTGTACATGGATTTCCAGAAAGCATTTTTTACAATGCCAACAAAACAGACTTGTCAGGAAAGTTATAGCCCATGGTGTAAAAGCAATGTGGATACAACACTAGCTGAATGATAGGAAACAGAAAGTAATGGTCAATGGTTATTTTTCAGGCTGGAGGAGGGTCTGTAATGGAGTTCCACAAAGCTTGGTATTGGGACCCTTGCTTTTTCTGATATTTATTAATGGACTCATAGAGTCATAGAGGTGTACAGCATGGAAGCAGACACTTCAGTCCAACTCGTCCATGCCGACCACATACTCCACCCCAACCTAGTCCCACCTGCCAGCACCCAGCCCATATCCCTCCAAACCCTTCCTATTCATATACCCATCCAGATGCCTTTTAAATGTTTCAATTGTACCAGCCTCCACCACATCCTCTGGCAGCTCATTCCATACACGTACCACCTTCTGTGTGAAAAGGTTGCCCCTTAAGTCT
>NW_025211224.1:17625-20403 GCF_004010195.1 Chiloscyllium plagiosum
GACATCTGAATGGACCTCTCAAATTTTAAATTTAAATGTTGATCTCACTCTTTGTGCAGCTTCTCTACAGCCGTAACATCATATTCCTCGCTCTGTTCTATTACCCTCATGCACTTTGTCTGGTATGATCCGCCTGTACTGCATGCAGAACAAAACTTTTCACTGTACCCAGATACATGTGACAATAATAAATCAAATCGAATCAAAATCAAATCTAAATGAATGAAAAGTGAGAGGGATAGAACAACATATTCACATCCCCATCACAGGCAAGACGTTTATGTTTTAGACAGCTTGGAAACTGCATTACCAAAGATAGCAAAGTGACATAAAAGCAATTGAAAAATGATGTAAATGATATGATCCAACCGTACAGCTGCAGTATCATTAAGATAGCTGATCTCCAGCTTTGTAACACCTCTGCACTTGCCCAGGCTTATCGGCTGCTGAAACTCTTAAGCTGTTTTTTTGCCATCCTTGCCCATTACACTGTACCCCAGGCTGGCACCATTTAGCTGAACTTGCTGCAAGTTTGATATAATCCAGGTGCTGCTCATCCATCACACTCCACCCCTCCTCCACCCCTGTGCTTGCTGATTGATATTGGTTCCCCGTTCTGCCACACATCTACTCGAAAACTTTGTATCCTTGTTTCCCAAGTTCCTCACACCTCCCATGTTCTGTAATCTCATCCAGACACACGGGTCCCTGAGATCCCTGTGCTCTTCCATTGCTGGCCTCTCTCAGTTTTAATGTCTGCACTGTTGGCTGCTTTGCCTTCTGTTGCTCAAAGCCTAACCCTGGAATTTCAATGGTAATCCTCCACCTCACTTCCCTCCATTAACACAACTTTAAAACCTGCCCCTTTGACCAAGTGTTTAGGCAGCTGCTTTAATATTGCCTTAGGTCTAGTGATGCCTGTAAGCCACATTGAGATATTTTGCTCTGTGAAATCACCATAAATACAGGTTATTATTTTCTTGATGAGGCAAACATGTAGAAATAACTAAAGAATATTCACAGAGTGGGCAGGGTCAGAAAATACATGGACGCTGGCATAGAGCAGGAGACAGCAAGGGGAATCAAAATAAAGGGAGAAATTTTCAAAGTTAATAGAGATGAAAACTGAAACTTGGATCAGAGTGTGTATTCTAATCACATGAACAGGGTTTGATTAGATTCCCTACAGTGTGGAAACAGGCCCAACCAGTCCTCTAAAGAGTAACCCACCCAAACCCATTTCCCTCTGACTAATGCACCTCACACTATGGGCAATTTAGCATGGCCAATTCACCTGACTGCACATCTTTGGACTGTGGGAGGAAACCCATGCAGACACAGGGAGAATGTACAAACTTCACACAGACAGTTACCTGATGCTGGAATTAAACCTGGGACCTTGGTGCTGGGAGGTAGCAGTGCTAACCACTTAGCCACCATGCCACCCATTTTTGAACACCTCTGTCCTGTTCTCAGACTCCTGTTAACACAGACTACCTTAATGGAGAGCTTCTCACCAAATCTTCAAAGTTCTCTTCTTCCTCCAAATTAAGACAGGCAGACCACCACAGCTCAGATGGAAGTGGAGAGTGGTGAAAAAGAATTGAAGTTACTGAAGTCGTTGTTGTGACCAGCAAACTGTCAGGATAACCAACGAGAAGGGAAGTCTTTGTCCTTGCAGCTCATATTTCTGCTCGATTGGGCCAGGATAGAGACAAAAAACACTGCAGATGCTGGAATCCAAGGTAGACAAGTAGAAGACTGGAAGAAAACAGCAAGCCAGGAGGTGGAGAAGTCAATGTCTTGGGCCAGGATGGCAGCCCAGGGGTGAGCTTCAAAATAGGGATCTTGCCACCCAAAAATCTAGACAATTAATCTAAGTTCCTGGGGGTTTGACTGTCTCTTGTTGACTCATGTCATTGGAGTATCCTTTGTCAAATGAACTCTCCAGGGTTCAAAGCTTAGAAAATTACTGCCTCAATTGGAAACTTTATTGTTAAGCTAGACCTCAATCTTTTTTTTTTGTTCAGGTTGCTGACTTAGTAACAGGAATTGCCTTTTTGTGGCTGGATGTGCATTGAAGGGGCTCATATGTACAGGGAACGGGGTCTTCAGATGGTGGTGAGTGTTTTGCAGATATTTGAATGCTCAGCTCATTAATGTAGTGGTAAGACCATAGGACCATCAGACATAGGAGCAGAAATTAGGCCATTCAGCCCATCGGGTCTGCTCTGCCATTCAATCATGGCTGATATTTTTCTCAACCTCATCATCCCACTTTCTCCCCATAACCCTTGATCCCCTTGACAATTAAGAACTTATCTATCTCAGTCTTAAATATACTCAATTACCCAGCCTCCACAGCCTTCTGTGGCAGTGAATTCCTTCTATTCCCCAATCTTGGGCTGAAAAGGTTTCCCCTTATCTCCATAGAGTCATAGAGCCATAGAGATGTACAGCACGGAAACAGACCCTTTGGTCCAACCCATCCATACCGACCAGACATCCCAACCCAATCTAATCCCACCTGCCAGCACCCGGCCCATATCCTTCCAAACTCTTCCTATTCATATACCCATCCAAATGCCTCTTAAACGTTGCAATTGTACCAGTCTCCACCACATCCTCTGGCAGCTCATTCCATACACGTACTACCCTCTGCGTGAAAAGGTTGCCCCTTAGGTCTCTTTTATATTTTTCCCCTCTCACCCTAAACCTATGCCCTCTATTTCTGGACTCCCCCACCCCAGGGAAAAGACTTTGTCTATTTATCCTATC
>NW_025211224.1:20436-22174 GCF_004010195.1 Chiloscyllium plagiosum
CCTATCTACCTGCGACTCCACTTTCAAGGAGCAATGAACCTGCACTCCAAGGGCTCTTTGTTCAGCAACACTCCCTAGGACCTTACCATTAAGTATATAAGTCCTGCTAAGATTTGCTTTCCCAAAATGCAGCACCTCGCATTTATCTGAATTAGACTCCATCTGCCACTTCTCAGCCCATTGACATATCTGGTCCAGATCCTTTTGTAATCTGAGGTAAACCTCTTCACTGTCCACTACATCTCCAATTTTGGTATCATCTGCAAACGTACTAACTCTACCTCTTATTCTCGCACCCAAATCATTTATGTAAATGACAAAATGTAGAGGACTCAGCACTGATCCTTGTGGCACTCCACTGGTCACAGGCCTCCAGTCTGAAAAACAACCCTCCACCACCACACTCTGTCTTCTACCTTGGAGGTAAAAACAATGACTGCAGATGCTGGAAACCAGATTCTGGATTAGTGGTGCTGGAAGAGCACAGCAGTTCAGGCAGCATCCAAGAAGCTGCAAAATCAACGTTTCGGGCAAAAGCCCTTCATCAGGAATAAGGGCTTTTGCCCGAAACGTCGATTTAGCAGCTTCTCGGATGCTGCCTGAACTGCTGTGCTCTTCCAGCACCTTCTACCTTTGAGCCAGTTCTGTATCCAAATGGCTAGTTCTCCCTGTATTCTGCGAGATCTAACCTTGCTAATCAGTCTCCCTTAGGGAACCTGGTCCATATAGATCACATCCATTCTAAAAGGTATTCCCTTTATTCTAAGACTATGCCCTTGGGTCCTAGTCTCTCCTATCAATAGAAACATCTTCCCAACATCTACTTGGTCCAAACCATTCAGTATTCTGGTAGAAGGATAGGCTGTACTATGCTTGTGTAAAAAGTGGAGTGGGGACGGATTGAGAAGTTGGAATCCTACAACAGCAGATGAGGCACCAGCTCCCTTAAGTAGTGGCATCTGAGTATTGTCCCTCCAGCTATGAGTCAGCCAGTTGCACAGCAATGAATTCTTACGAAGACAACTTCATCATCTCATGTGCCTGCAGCTGCAAGCCTAGGGTTTCACACTGAGGCGATCAAAATACAAAGTGCACACTTTCCCATAAGTATGATCTGCATGATTATCTGCATGGAGTATTGTGTTCAGTTTTGATCAGCTTGCTATCCGAAGGATATTATTAAACTGGAAAGAGTGCAGAAGACATTTACAAGGATGTTGCCAGGACTCAACGGTCTGAACTATAGGGAGAGGTTAGACAAGCTAGGATTTTTCTCTTTAGAGTGTTGGAGACTGACGGGGGGATCTTATGGAAGAGTTTAAGATCATGAGAGGCGTGGATAGGGTGAATGCTCTCAGTCTTTTTCATAGGGTTGGAGAATCAAGGACTGAAGGGCATCAGTTTAAGGTTAGAGGGCAAAGAATAAAAGGGAATCTGAAGGGCAACGTTTTTACACAGAGGGTGGTACGCATATGGAATGAACTGTCAGCTGAGGTGGGTACAGTAACAACATTAAAAGGCATTTGGACAAATACATGCACAGGAAAGGTTTAGAAAGATATGGGCCAAGTGCAGGGAAGTGGAAATGGAGTGGATGGACATTTTGGTCGGCCTGAACCAGGTTGGGCCAAAAGGTCTGTCTCTGTGCTGTAGGATTCTATGACTCTATGACAATCAGTGAGGCAGTAACTAAACCAGTCTTCTCAGCTTTCTCTTACAAGGTAGCCTGGAAGGAACT
>NW_025211225.1:0-948 GCF_004010195.1 Chiloscyllium plagiosum
CCTGCCTAAATTCCGATCACCCTTCCATATTCCATATTCCCTTTGCAGCTATGGTCATTCTGCAGCCACTTCCCTGTAATGACAGCTCCGTCATGTCTGTTCACTTCAGTTCATGATGGAATTCTGGTTTGCCTTGTTCTGCATTCAGGGAGCGCTTCAGTGAGATAGTTGGGGTGAAAAGGATGAATGGACGTTACAGGTGTAGGGGTCGAGGGTGTTGCAGAGTAAAGTATAATTACAGGCGAATGAAAATGTTAGTGGGAGTAATGGCTTTCGGGTTTTCAGGAAATTACACAGATCGAGGAGGCTTGATTAGATTTCAGAGACGGCGATCTGTTGGGTGAGGCAGACAGACAGAAAAAGGTGCTGAAAGAGACGAGAGTTTCAGAGACGAGGACTGGAGGAAATAAAATAGATATGGAGGGATTTATGAAATGAAGAAGTTTAAAATATGAGAACACTTGCAAGTTCTGGATGTTTCGTGGAGAGGAAGGCTATGGAGTCTGGCAGCTTTTCCATGATAGAGACAGGAAAATACAGAGAAGGTATCACTAAAATTGGAGGAGGTACACTCGGTAGGGAGGTTTGAAGTGGAGAGTGAACTTTACATATATGAAAGAGCTGGATTGAATTAGCTGAAGAAAGCTATGGAGATAAGTAGATGGATGGAATGACTGGATGAGCTAATATTGAACTTGAGTCTTGTAAAAACTGGAAAGTCAGATGGATTGGAGTGGGTGCTACAGATCAGGAATCCTGCAATTACTTGAGGGGATTACCCATTTTCGGAGGTTTACAAGGGCTGTAGAGATTGGCAGTATTGCCAGGACTGGAAGAGTTCACACAAAAATGGAAGACTTTCTGGGCTGCAGGTGATTAAGTAATGAGTGGAGTAGCAGTAGTTTACAGAGAGATGAAACCTTTTTGGCGCAGCCACAAAATACACAG
>NW_025211225.1:1830-3856 GCF_004010195.1 Chiloscyllium plagiosum
CAGGGAGAGTTTTAGTATTGGGATGACTTTGCAGGAAGCTGATACATATAGGGATGGAACGCGTTTACAGTCCTGGGGAGGATTATAGGAGCTCATGTCGGTTATTGAAATAAACTGTATTGTCACCTCTGGAGGAGTTTAATGATATAAAGAATTGTTGTGACGGAAAGAATTTACATGTTTTTGGAGAGTAATAGGGATTGGCAGAGCTTTAAACCGGACGGTGTGTTTTTTTTTTATAGAAACGGAAGGAGTTTATAGTCAAATGGGAACTAGCAGGGATGGCAATGCAGGGAGAGCAATGTTCCTCCTGCATGATGTTTGATGTGAGGGACGCCATTAGTGTCACATCTAAGTATGTCAGCAGGAAGTGCACCCAATTCTCGCTCCTCCAAAACAGGAAAATCTTGACTTGAACCAGAGGAGTGCTAATATCCCAGGTGGGAAATTTGCTGCTGCTATTCGGGTGGGTTTACTCTAGCTCAGCAGGGGATGGGAACGGGAGGTGTATTTGCAGTGCACACGAGGATGAGAGCAGGAAGCTCAGGGACAGGATTTCAGGGCTCAGGAATATGCTGGCAGACAGCAAACTGGTTTTAAGTGTATCGACTTCAACGCCAGAATTATCCGAAATAAGGTAGGTGAGCGTGCAGCATGCATAGATACCTGGGAATTAAGTGTTATGGCCATTTCGGAGACACGGATGGAGCAGGGTGAGGAATGGAAGTTGCAGGTTTCAGGTCTGAGATCTTTAATTGAGAACTCCCAAGGCAGTAGAGGAGGGGAAGGCGTGGCCTTGTTAGTCAAGGATAGTATAACGGTGGCTGAGAGAATTTTTGATGAGGACACATCTACTGAGGTAGTGTGGGCTGAGGTGAGAAACAGGAGTGGCGAGGTCACACTGCTTGGAGATTTTTTATAGGCCTCCACAGCGTTTCAGGCAGGTGGACGAGAGGATTAGCAAAATTATTCTGGGTAGGAGTGAAACGAACAGGGTGGTCATTATGGAGGACGTTAACTTCCCCAACATTGACTGGAAATGCCATAACTCTATTACGTCGGAAGGATCACATGTTGTCCAATATATACAGGAGGGTTTCCTGACACAGTATATCGAAGGGCCGACAATGAGGAAGCCACACCAGATCTTGTGTTTGGTAATGAACGAGGCCAGATGTTTGATAAAGATGGAGGTGAGCACTTTGGATAGAGTGACCATAATTCGGTTACATTTAGTTTAGCGATGGAAAGGAATAGGTACATGCCACAATTGGTGAAGTATCGATGGGGCAAGGGCAAATATAATGCGATTAGGCAAGTGTTAGGATGCATAGAATGGGGTGGCAAAATGCAGGAGATGCAGACAATAGAAATGTGGAGCTGGTTTAAGGAACAGTTATTGCGTGTCCTTGATAGTGTGGCATTGAAAGGCAGGGAGGAAGTGATAAGGAAACAGAACCGTAGTTTACAACAGAAATTGAATCTCTTGTTGAGAAGAAGAATGAGGCTTCTGTGTTAATGAGGCAAAATGGTTCAGATGAGGCGATGGAGAATTACAGATCAGCTGGGAAGAATTTAAAGAGAGAGTTAAGAAGAGCAAAGAGATGACACGAGCAGTCTTTAGTAAATCGAATAAAGAAGAACTCTAATACGTTCTGTGGGTATGTGAGGAATAAAAGGATGATAAGTGTAGGAAAAGGGCCAGTCAAAGACAGAAGTGAGATGCTAAATGTGGATCCTGTGGTGATCGGAGGGGTGCTAAACGAACATTTCCCATCGGTGTTGTGGTTCTGTTCGCCGAGCTGGAAGTTTTTGTTGCAAACATTTCGTCCCCTGGCTAAGCGACATCATCAGTGCTTGGGAGCCTCCTGCGAAACGCTTCTTTGATGTTTCCTCCGGTGTTTATAGTGATCTGTCCCTGCCGCTTCTGGTTGTCAGTTTCAGCTGTCCGCTGTAGTGGTTGGTATATTGGGTCCAGGTCGATGTCTTTGTTGATGGAGTTTGTGGATGAATGCCATGCCTCTAG
>NW_025211225.1:4328-22177 GCF_004010195.1 Chiloscyllium plagiosum
TGTTTTTAATGATTACGAACGTGTCATCGACATATCTGACCCAGAGTTTGGGTTGAATTTGTGGTCGGACTGTTTGTTCTAACCTTTGCATAAGTGCCTCTGCTATGAGTCCCGAGATTGGTGATCCCATGGGTGTTCCGTTGATTTGTTCGTATATCTGGTTGTTGAATGTGAAGTGTGTTGTGAGGCACAAGTCCAGTAGTTTAAGTATGCCGTCTTTGTTTATAGGTTCAGCATCCTGTGTTCTGTTCTGTATGTCCAGTAGGTTGGCTATTGTTTCTCTGGCTAGGGTTTTGTCAATCGAAGTGAACAGTGCCGGCACGTCGAATGATATCATGGTTTCTTCATGGAAATATACACATAGACAAAGAAGTTCTCTGGTGAGTTTTTTTCTGAGACAACAAGTGGAATGGCTGGAGAAGATAACTCAGATAGCGGCTGTTGTAGGGATTAAAGAAAAATGCACAGACACAGAGTGGTGTATGAGGAGGAGAAACGTATATGGATAAACTGGATTGCCGGGGTTTACAAAGATCGAGAAGATTGTATCTACTGGAGAATGTTACACTGACACAGACAGTCTTAGAGATTGGAGAAACTGACAGAAATAGGCATTATTATTTGAACTAGAGTAAGTTCGAAAGAAGATGCTGATAATGAAGCCTAGGATTTGTCGCTTGTGTTCCTTGTCTAGCAGTTTATCTATGTCAAGTCTTCAGGTTATGAACTAAACTCCATTACATCCTTTCTCTACTGTCAACTGTGAGTGACATAACTTCCCTGCAGGGTTTACTGAAGCATCCAGATCCTGCTCCCTGGCTGACTCACCGTTTTAAATGAGGTGATGAACGAGACAGGTTTTACCAGTTCTGATGAATCAGGGACATCCTGATTACCGACATGAGACAGGGAAACAGGCAGGCTCAGTAATTAGGAGGATTCAGTGAAGATTGGAAATCTAGAACGGAAATGAGTACCATAGAGACTGGAAAATCCCAGCCTCCATCCCTGGCCTCTGCTGACACGTCTCACAGGAGTGGAGAATTCTGATGGCTCAGGATCTGAGATCACATTCAAGGGAGAAAGGTGCTTGCACAGACCATAATTCGATGTACACAGTGAGGGACGCCACATAGAGAGATCCTGAGTGACATTACCAGAGAGGAGGAGGAGTTTAGGATAAACCAATGGTGTCAGAAGAAGTGGTTTTGATTTAGTAAGCACTGCCACGAGTACTTACGGCAGAGAGCTACTGTTTTGGGATGGCCTCTACTGATACGGTGCTGGGACCAGTGCACTCGTCAAGCATTATGCAGAGTGCCTTAACCTGACATAAATCAGGAAGGACTAGAAAAACAGCAGGTGAAATAAAATTTCCAAACCCAAAGAGAAAGATTGAGAAACTGGAACACAATGTGGATGTCGCTGAAGACAAGCACAAATGAACAACAAGTGTCTAATTTTAACGGGAATAGTACATCAGCAAATCCATTTGGGGAAAGGAAATCATGGTTTTCAAATAATCAATTACAGTTTGTTGGTTTGAATGCACAAACCATTACTAATAACATATATGCTCTTGTGACGCAGATTGATAAATAATTTCTATCTAAACACAACCAGGGAGATGTGGCCACAGAGTGACCAAACGCTGTGGCATTGCTTTTAACAGTTACACAGCATTGTGGAAAGTCCGGCCGAATAGGAATCAGGATGGGGGACTCTCATAGTCAGAGATAACAAGGGTATCGTCAGTGTCCTCAGATTATAAATGAGTATGAATGAAAATTCTAGGGAATAAGAATCAGTACACGAAAGTGGAATGACAAAAAAGTTATAATCCGGTCCAACAGTCTTACATTGGTAGCGAATGCATTAGACAGATTATTATTGGAATTTGTTACGAAGCACTGGGATAATTGTGAGGCGATTAATCTTCCTTTGCCATCATCTCATTGACGGTGATTCCCAGACGAGCCAGAATCTCTCCCACTCACAGGGGGGAGTGTGACAGAGGCTCTACAAACCGATGTGACCTTCCACACACTCCGGATATAGGTTTGCTTGCTGAGCCGATAGGTTCACTTCTAGACGTTCCATTACCTTACTAGGTAACATCTTCAGTGGACAACAGGCGAAGCTATACTGAAAATCTTTCAATTCTATTTATATATTTGAGTTTCTTTGGGTTCGTGATGTCATTTCCTGTGGTGATGTCATTTTCTGTGATGAAGTCACTTCCTGTTTCTTTTCATCGGGGGTGTTGATCGGGTCTAACTCGATGTGTCTGTTGATAGAGTTCCTCATAGGAAATAACATCATCACAAGAAATTACATCACCAACCCAAAGGAACCCAAATATATAAATAGAAAGTAGGAATTTTCAGCAGTGCTTCGCCTGAGGTCCACTGAAAATGTTACAGTGTAAGGTAACGAACCTTAACTTCTGGGTAAGGTCTGGGAATGAATCTTTCAGTTCAGCGGGTCAACCTACAACCAAAACCACAACCTGATCGACAAGTCTTCTCAAACATTCCACAGGCTCTGTTACACTTGGGGCAAAAGGTGGCCGTGGGAAAGGGGGTGCGTGGGCCGTTGGGGTGGCAGCCTGCTCCTTGTGCTGTTTTCTCCTGGATTCCCCTTTTCCCCACAGCAAGACTCGAGGTGCGTGACACCATCCCAATGATCCTCCCCCACTTTGGACATTTGTGGCCCAATAATTCTCTTTGAATTGCTGGGAATGTTGCACTACCACAGTGAGGCCTTGAAGGAATCCCTGAAGCACTTCCTCTGCCCAGCTGAGGCTCGTCTGCCGTTTCATAGCTGTGAGTAGAACACCTTATTAGGGAATCTCAAGGCCGTCATGGGGATGATGTGCCCAACCCATCGCAGCTGATCAAAGGGAGGGTCAGTGCCTCGATTCTAGGGATGTTAGCCTTGTCGAGGATGTAGCTTTTGTTGAGTCTGTCCTCCCAGCAGATTCACAGTATCTTCCACGGGCAGCGTTGGTGGGTCTGTTCCAGCACTGTGCGGTCCCTGGTGTAGACAGTCCATGTCTCTGAGCCATGTCGGAGGGTGGAAACCAATACACGTCGTTATGTCATGAGCTTACTTTTGGAAATGTTGTTATTGTCCGAGGACACCCTTTCCCTCAGCCGGGCGAAGTTTGTGCTAGCGTACTGGAGGCAGTGCTGGATCTCTTAATCAAAGTCTGCTATCATGAACAGGACATTCCCGAGCGATTGAAAAATCGGAGAACACCACAACCCCCCTCCCCCCCCACCCCCCAAAGACATGAACGATTGGGGATTAACTCTGCAATGCCAGGGCCAGGTTGGTGTGGGGACTTCGTCTTGTGGATTTTCATGTGCGACCCGTGCTCTCGTATGTCCCTGTAAAGTGCTGACAATGTGCAGGAGTACATCCTCTGAAATTGCACAGACACAATCACCATCCACGTACTGCAGCTCAATGACAATGGGGTGGGTTGAATTTTGTTTTGATTGGAGGCGGTGGAGATTGAATAATTTTCTGTCGGTTCTGTAGGTTAGTCCCAATCCAGTGGGGAATTTGTCAACGATGAATTGAAACATTGCAGCGAGATAGATCGGGCACAGTGTTGGGGCAATGACAGAGCCCTGCTCGACACCGATCCGAACAGGGAATGGGTCAGTGATGGCGCCATTTGTCATTACCATGAATTCCATGTCACCGTGGAACAGGCGAAGGATGGGAACAAATTTCATGGGGCAGCCAACACAGAGAAGGACGCTCCATTATGTTTCCCGAGTGACTGTATCAAAGGCTTTTGTCAGGTCGAACGCGGCCATGTACGCGGGGAGGTTCTCCTCTCTACATTTCTCCTGCAACTGGCACACACTGAAAATCATGTCCGTTCTGCCCCTCCATAGCCGGAAGTCACACTGAGATTCTGAGAGGAGTTCCTCAGCTACTGGGAGGAGACAAGTGAGTTGGACCTGGACCTTGACGAGGTCTTTTCTAGTTGTCGACAGCAGGGAGATTCCCTTGCAATTCCCACAGTCAGAACTGTTCCTTTTTCTGATAATGTTCACGACGGTGAAATTGCAGAGCTATCCCGGGATACTCACCTCCTTCCAGGTAAAGGAGGAAAGAGCATGGAGCTGCACTGGGAGGTCTCTGCATCCACAATTTAATTCTCTCAGGGTGTGTACCGTCAGCTCCAACAGTCTTGCTCCTGAACTGGCGGACAGCCGTCTCTACTTCGTCTGGGATTGGGGCTTTGCTGTACCTGTGGTGTGTCGCATGTTGTTGGATATGATCAATGACACGGATCGATGGCAGGGCCCATGGTTGAGTAGGTCGCTGAAGTACTCTCCCCAGCGTTGTTCGATGGCTTTTTGTCTTTGAAAAGTGTCACTCGTCCTTGGCCAACAGTGGGGTGGTTCTTTAGGGGTGTTGGTGATAAGATGGAATTCAAATGGATTTTGAAGTTTAACAATGGCTATCCATGCACACCTGACAGTATAACATTGAAACAAATCAAACTACATCGGTATGAGACGAGAACTGCCCAAGGATAAACGGGAAAACAGACTGAAATGACTCGAAAGTAACAGGAAGGAAATATTCAACAAAACGGCATTCCACTGACACGGACAAAACTTCGGCAGGAAAGACCAATCAGTGACTTCGTCGGGTCATTTAAGGATTATTTTAGATTAAATGAGTCTTCAATAACATTCAGTAAAAGGTAACAGCTCTGACAACAGAGTGTCTTAGAAACTGACGAAAGGTCTATCAAAATGTTCAAACAGGTGTTACTGAAAGAGCAACGGTTCTCCTAACAAGAGGAGAATTGTATGAAGCGAAACATTGTTGGTCTTAAATGAGATGGTCAAGGAATGTGCTGGAAGTCCTGGCAGACATACAAAGTCTGATAAGGGTCTGAATGACGATATAAAGTCTGTATTAATTGTTGTGGCAGGAGGAATTCACAGAGTTAGGAAGGGCAATATATGATGGAGTTGGTTTAAGAGATGTGGAGGTTTACAAGACATGGAAACAAATACAAGTTCAGAGCATGCTGCGGGCCCCAAAACAATTTGTTAAGATAGAATGTGTCCGTTTTGACCGGACATTAACAGGACAGTAAGTTTTGAAGGAAATGTGTTCCTTCACCTTTAAATCTTCCTCTTTGCAATGCTACCCAGGCGCCAACGATTAATTCTGAATGCCCTGTTCTGATTCGCAACACTAAAATGCAACAACTCACGTTTGTCTAAAATAAACTACATTTCTGCTCGTCAGCCCACTGACCCCACTCACCAACATCCCAAGGTAATCTTGGACAAACGTCTTCACTCTCCACTCTCTCAGCAATTTTATGGCCACCCATTAACTTGCTAAACCTGTGTACTATATTCTCCTCCAAATCGTTTATATAAATGAAAAAAAAAGCAGCAAACACAGTCCCGATCATTGGCACGCACTCCTGTTCCCAGGCCTCCAGTCAGAACAACAAATCTCGACAAACAACCCCTGTCTTCTACAATTCAGCCAATGTTGTATTCAAACATCCAGCTCTCCCTGGATCCCACCCTATCTCCCTGGATCCACAGTCGGCAATGCAGAACCTTCTCAAAGACTTTATCTACCACTCTTCTTACTATCCACGACCTCCACAAATCAATCAGGTGTGCGAGATACAATTTCAAATGCACAAAACCATGCTGACTGTCATTAATCAGCCCTTGTTTTTCCAAATGCATGAAGATCCTTTCGCTTAGCATCTTTTCCAATAATTTAACCAACAGAGATGTTATTGTTACTGCTCTGTAGTTTTCTGGAGTTAACGTGCAGCCCTAAACTGATGGAACAGCATTATCCAACCTCCAGTCTTCCAGCAACTCACCGTGGCTGTCGATTATACTAATATCTCTGCAAGGCGACCTGGAATCTTTTCTCCAGCTTCTTGCTGAGTTCCTGTATGCAGAAGATCAGGTGGTGAGGATTATCTGTCTTTCAGTGCCTTCTGGCCTTCAGCACTTCCTTTTCTCTCTTGGTGACCTTTCCAATACGTCAATATTTATTTCCCCAAATTTCTGAGCTTCAACGTAATTCTTTACAGTAAATACCAAGCAAAAACATTTAATTCAGATCTCTCCCACTATTCTCTCCCTAGTTATTCTTTAGCCCTTGTGGAACCTTGCAAAACGACTTCTGAAATTTAGAATAAGTCATATCACTCTCCATCACCCTTAACTCATCTGCCACTTGTAGCCACTCGAAAACATAAAATCTAAAAGCTTCATCAAAACAAAGTCTCACTTTTATCAACTCATGTGTCTCTCATTATTTCTAAAGGTCCAGTTATTGTTTGACATATCCTTTACAATACATTAAGGTATTTTTCAAACTTACTGTCAAGCTAACACCATTTGGTTTCAGACTGAAGGTACGAAGAGTTTTGGGAGTCCATGTGATTCAATCTGACAAACCTAGCTTACAGTGTCAGAAGGTAATAGAGAAGGCACATCAAATGCCAGCATCTATTACAAAGGGGGGGAGGTCTAAAAATAAGGAGGTCATGCTAAAGAATTGTCACCTAAGAGGCAAACCACACCCGGAATATTACGTACAACGTATGTGCCTTAAGAAATGATATTCTTCTATTGCAGGCAGGACAGAGAAGGTTTACTAAGCTGCTCTTGGGAATGGAGGGATTTTCTGATGGGAAGAGACAGATTAGTTGGTGTTTGACCTCATCGGAGTCGAGAAGAATGAAAGAGAAACTTTTGTAACATTACAAATTCTGAGGTAGGTGCATGGAAGTTAGAAAATAGCACAGCAACAAGTCCTTCGGTCCACGCTAGTTGCAACGACCACGTTTCTTTTATTATTAGTAGTAATATTACTAATTATTAATATTACTACTACGACGACTAGCAGCCTGCACTTTCTGTCTTACAGCGACAACACACTCGTTCGACTTCTTTATACAATTATATCACCACATTCTCCGCCTCTCCTTGCGTTTTTCAAAACGCTCTTTCAAGATTTTTTGAATATTTGTGCTTCTAAAATCTCCCGGAAAGCATAACACTCTCCTGGCAAAATATCTTGCTTCTCAGGTCTCTTTTGAAATTTGTCTTTCTCACCTCAGACCTTTACAACCTACGATATAACATTTACAAATTCGAAATGAGATTCTGGCTATCCGCACGATCCTTGCCTCTGCTGATTTTACATATCTGTACCAGGTCGCGCCCAGCCTCAGACGAAAGAGAGGGGCCTGTTAGAAATCAAAGGGAAAATATATGCATGGAACCAGAGGAAGTTGGTGAGGTTTGAAATGAATATTTCTTATCTGTATTCAGTTAGATTTTGTGGTCGGGAACTTCAGCTGGGATCGTGAGTTTCTAAAACCTGTTTAGATCAGTATGGAGAACCCTTAAGTGTTTTCGCAAGCATGGAGATGGAGAAATGCCCAGGGGCCAATGAAATGTATCCCAGGTTGCAATGGGAGTTAAGGGAGGACATTGCTGTGACCTTGACAGCTATACTGAACAATTGGATGGCCACAGGTGAAGTTTGAATAGAGGATCGCTAATGTGGTTGCTTTGTTCAGCAGGGATAGGCCAGGTAATTGCAGAGCAAATCGGCTGATATCAGTGGGAGGGAAATTATTGGAAACGCTTCTGAGGGACACAATGACTCAACATTCGGAAACACTGGAATCGAGTACAGACAGTCAGCGCAGTTTTGGTCGTGAAAGATCTTGTCTGATGAATTCAGTTGATGTTTTTGAAATGATGTCCAAAAATATTAATGAGTGCAGTGCAGATTATGTGGCTTACGTGGACTTCAGTAAGGCATTTGACAAAATTCCACATGGAAGGCTGGTTCAAGAGGGAAGAGCCCATTGGATCCAAGGCAAGTTGGCAAATTGGATTGAAAATTGGTGAACGGTTATTTTTGTTACGGGAAGCATTTCACCAGCGGGTGTGCCGTAGAGATCTGTTCAGGAGCCACTTCTGATTATTATGTATATTGATGACTTGGATGTGAAAGCAGAAGGTATATTTTATCGGTGGTCGATGGCATGAAAGATTAGAGTGTTGTACACAGTGAGGGGGATGGTCTCAGGCTACAGCCTGATATCAATGAAATGATTCACTGAGCAACCTAATGACAGATGGAGTTTATTTCTAATCATTGTGAGGTAATAGCGTGTGGGAGGTATGAATAGCAAAGGACCAACATAATGAACGATAGATCTTTGATGAGTAAAAAGGAACAAAGAGACCTCAGGGGAAATGTCCATAGATTCCTGAACGTGCCAGCACAGGTAGACATGGTGAGGAAGACACTTGAACTGGGGGCGGTGTTGGAGGATCCATGTCCTGGTCATGAGAATTGCAAGAGCATCTCGAGAGGATTTACTTGAGAGGATTTATATTAGTCTCGCAGGACTGTGGGACCCTAAACTTTCATAAGGCGAGAATCAATGTTGAGGCTGGGACAGAGATGAAGGAGACCAATTTCAATAGACAAAGCAAGCAAGAACACAGAGGGCAATGAGGGAAAACTGATGAATTAAACTGCATTGATTTCAATGAAAAGGGCCTGACAGCGAGGCAGCTGAACTCAGGGTATGGATGGGAACATGAGATTGGAATATCACAGGAACACTGCTGAGGGAATGTTAAGACTGGCAGCTCAATGTTCCCGGGACAGATGCTACACGAAGGACAGAACAGGAGGCAAGAGAGGAGGAGTGCTCGTTGGTTTGACTGGGGGAGCTTCACAGCAGTACTTGTAAAGGATATTTTTGCCGCACAGCTCACTGAAGCCAAATAATATCTATGGAACCTTCTCTGGTCACTCCAGCCGTCCCGATTGCTATATCCTCATTTCAGTCACTGCAAATCCTCCCTATCACAGTGACCTATGACTTTCAATCCAACCCTCCCTTACACACTCAGCTCCTCCTGTTATTCTCACATCCTCTATCGTTGTCATCTCCTCCAGTCATTCCAAGTCGCCATAACACTGTCACCTCTTGCAGCCACTCCAACCCTCCTGATGGCTGGCACCTCTGGTCACTACAACTCTCCCCATCTTTGTTACCTCTTCCATTCACTCCTAACCTTGCTATCACCTTCAACCCTCCCATTCACTCCATTCCTCCCCATCACTGTCACCTCCTCCAGTCTCTCCATACCTCCCAATCGTTGTCACCTCCTCAATTCACTCCAACCATCCTAATCACTGTCACCTCCTACAGTCACTCCAAGATTTCCCATCGCTGTCACCGCTTCCAGTCACTCCATCCCTCCCTATTGCTATTACATCCTCCAGTATCTCCAACCCTCACCGTAAATGTCACCTCTTCCACTCTCTCCAATCCTCCCTATCTCTGTCGCCTCGTCCTGTCACTACTGCACACCCTATCACAATCAACACCTCCAAACCTCCCTATTGCCGTCACCTCATCCAGTCACTCCAATGCTCAATATCACTGTAACCTCCTCCAGTCACTCTAACCCACCCAATCACAGGCACATGCTCCAATCACTCCATAACTCCCCATTGCTTTCACCTCCTCCAAGTTACTCCAAGACAACCTATCGCTGACACCTCCTCCAGTCACTTCAACACTCCCTATCACTGTCACATTCTCCTGTCACTCCACCCTTCCTGGCGCTCTCGCCTCCTCCAGTCACTTCACTCCTCCCTATCACTATCAACTCCTCCAGACACTGAACAGCGCCCTATCACTGACAACTACAATCGCTCAAACATCTCTAACAGTGCCTCATCCTCCAGTCACTCAAACTCTCTCTATCGCTGTCATATCCTCCAGTCACTCCAACCCTCCCTCTCACTGTCACTTCAGCCAGTCAACCGCACACTCCTGATTCCTGTCACCCCCTCCACTCACTCAACCTTCCCGTCATTGTCACATCCTTCTGTCCCTCCAACTCTTCCTATCGCTGTCACCTCATCCAGTCAATTTAGTCTCCCTGTTGTTATCGTCTCTTCGAGTCACTCGACCTTTCTGTCACTGACACCTCCTCTAATCACTCCAAACATCCCAACGCTGTCACCTCGTTCAGTCACTGGAAACCTCACTATCATTGACACCTCCTCCAATCACTCCAAAACTCCTGATCAGCCACCTCCTCCATTCACTCATCCCCTGCCTATCGATTCTCCTTCTCCAGTCACTCCAACTCTCGCTATCATTGTTACCTTATGCCATCACTCCAACCCTCCGATTGCTGTCTCCTGCTCCAGTCACTCCAACCCACCCTATCGCTTTAATCTTCTCCAATCACTCCAATGTTCCATATCGCTGGCAAGTCTTTCAGCCACTCTACCCTTCCCTATCACTGTCGTACCCTCCAGTCACTCCAACCTAACCTATGACTATCAATTATTTAAGTCACTCAACGCTCCATATGCCTGTCACCTCCTCCAGTCATTCCAATTATCCCGATTGTTGTTAACTGCTCCTGTCACTTCAAACTCTAAATGCTATAGCGTCCTCCAGTCACTCTACACCCCATTATCAATGACACCTCCTCCAATCACTCCAACCCTCCTGATTGCTGTCACCTCCTCCAGTCACTCTTATCCTCCATATAATTTCACTTTCTCCTGTCACTCCATCCTATCGCTTTAAACATCTCCTCTAACACCACACTCTCTGTCTATGTAAACTTCTCCAGTAACACAAATCCTTCGATTGTTTTAACCTCCTCTATGCATCTGCATCTCTCCCTATCGCGGTGAACTACTCCATCCAATGTAACTCCCCATCACTGTCAGCTCCTGCAGTCACTATAAACTCCTTCTAACGTTGCCATCTCCTCCAGTCACTCCAAACCTTCCGATAGCTGTCAACTCCAGTCACTGCAGCCCTCCCTATCATTGGCACCTCCTCCATTCAGTCCATCCCTCATTATCACCATCAATTCTCACATTCACTCCAACCCTTAAGGGGAATGCAGCCGTTTCGAGCATAGAAAGGGGTTTTATAATGAGAAAAGGTTATCTGCGAGTAGTTAGGATATACTTGAATGAGTTTCAGCTGCATGTTTACTGAAACATTCAAAAGGGAATTGGATGATTATTGTGACAAAAGACAATGTGGAGGATGTTGTAAATGCAGGAATGTTCGGAGGAACTAGTGAATTTACAGTGGTGGTAAGGGTTATCGATCATAAAAGATGTTACAGAGATTGACAATTTGTCGGCAGAGAGGAATGTGTCAGGTTTTTACCTGATTGTTTGCCCGTTTCAAGAAAAGAAATGTTATTGAGCTGCAATTTCATAGGCCCATTATTGAGCCTGTGATGTGCTTGTTCTGACTGTGACACTCGGGCTGGAATAGGGGCCAGAGCCTGACTCTGCACAATCTGAGGAGAATGTCTGTGATCTTCCTGAAGGAATTTTGGAGCTCAGTTCCAGGATGGATGAGACAAGCTGACAATGTTCAGGCAAGAGAGGGAGCATGGGACCTTCCTGATCTCATATTCAGACTGCTTTCTGGAATGGATATAAGAAGCTATAAATACTTAATGCACTCGGGCTAGTTCAGTTCTGAATGTATTTACGTATGCTGTGCCTGTGTCTTCATGTGATGCGGAACTGAAATAATTACAACAATAATAAAAAATTACTTCCTGCAACACCAAATCCTCGGTATCAAACCTTGACAAGCGATGAGTTAAATAGAGCCTGAAAGCAAAATACGTTCTCACTTCCTGGCATATTACAATTGAAGGAAACCTTTCAACTGGAGTGAATTGATTCTGCATCATTGACCATAATTTGTGAAGAAAAGACATTTCACTTCTCCTATCACAGTGTTAGCTCCCTCTCCAGGCCTGATGCGTCTGAGTCCCCTGCCCCTGCCCCTGTGTCTGTTCCTGTTACATTTATTTCTGGTGCCGATAGATGCAGGGCTGCATCATGTGTCAATTTCTTCAGGTATCATTTTCGTCAGGATTTGTGCAAGGTTTCACTCTAAAATGCTCATGTCGCCAAGATATTAGTCTGGCTGTTCCAGCTCCATTTTCACTTCAAACAAAACCTAAAATTTTCCTTCAATTTGTAATCATCTTCAGCCCCTAGAACAATCCATATCCCTGTAATATCCCCCATCTTTCACACAGCTTCCTATCTCTGTAACCTCCTCTGGACGCTACAGCCAGCCTGGTCTCTGGCACTTGCTGCCATCCCTGAATTCCTTCCTAACTTTTCAACAAGGCCAATGAAATGATCGCTTTAAATAGGATGAACCAGGTCAGTAGTAGCTGGGTTTATAAAGATGCAGCTGCAAACTGACTAAGACTGTGAACTGGATATGCCAAGGGGATTTTCACCATTTATACAGGAAGAATAAATGGCTAACTAAGTGAAATAGCATTGTATAGAAAGCATTTGATCAGTATCATTGTGATGCTAATCTATTAACATCTGCTCCTCCTTGCCTGATCCACTCAGATATTGGCAAACGTTGAAAACCTGAGAGTATAGCACAGCATTTAGGAGATCATTCTGGTCGCTGTCTGCATTAGACACAAAATAATGCATTTTGAAGCCCTTGTTTTGACCCCCGGAGACTACAGGGCTTCAGGTGCAGATCTGGTCACATTTTCAATATAGTTTAGGGTGTCTGCCTCTACTCCGCTTCCACGTGTGACTTCCAGATCTCTACGATACTCGAGGTGAAAAAACATCTCTCCTCACGTCCAGATGCATTAAATATTCATCGCTGATTACTGAGCTCTCCAACAGGAACAAGATGTTCTCTCAAATCTATCCAGATCCCTGATCAAATGTGCACCCCAATCAAATCTCCTCTGAGCATCCTCCAATCGCTCCTCATAACTGCACTTTCACTTTCATAGATTAATGAATCTCCTTTGTACCCTCTTCAGAACAATTCCATCCTTTCTCTGTTTCCTCCTCAAACAGGTATGTCGTTCCATATTTCTATAAGTTCCAGCAGCCTGTGCACCCATCCCCTTTTCTACACTCCTGCCTGTTTCTGTAAGCTCCTCCGGAATAAAAATTGGTTACCCGTACTTGTTAACCGTAATGGATGTGTTTGTGTTAGTATTGTAACCAGTGATAGGAGATCCATTTAAAGAGAGCTTTAGTGGTTCCTATCGAATTGAGAAAAAGTTGAGTCGGGCGAACTAATTACTAAAGATGCCACGCAGAAAAAAAAACTGGATTGGTAGGTCATGTAAACATGTTGAAATCAGACTGTAGTAGAGAAAAACAACGGAGAAGCAGATGTTTAGTTCTTATCCCGCACAGAAAGAAATCAAATCCAGATGTTATGATTTTTGATGCGTCTCAGAATATGTTAAAATGAAGACGTCCTTGAGGAGTGGGATAGGTAAGTTAAATTTCTGACTCAGGAGCAAAAATGCATTTGAAAGATTTGTTACTGCAGTATGATGACGTGTAGAAATCAGACGGGGAGGACTAATGCAAATGTACATGAAATAGACATAGGGAATGCAGCTCCGATAAAACAACACCCCATCGGCAAAATTCTATCAAAGCCAGAGAGGTCCAGAAGGAGCGTAGTCCATGCTTTGTGAGTACAGCATCGAACCAAGCAAGAGCGAGTGAAATTCGCTGATCATCTTAGTTCCCAAACCTCGTGGGACTTAAAGCTTTTGCGTGGATTATTGAAATCTACATGCCATTACAAAATCGGATGCGTACCCAATGCTGACATTGGAGGCCTGCTTTGAGATATTTGGATGAGCTAGTTCCATCACCAAGTTAGACTTACTGCTTGGTTAATGGCAGAAACCTTCATCAGAGATGGCGAAAGAAATTTCTGTGTTTGTAAACCCAATTGGCTAACATCAAATCAAACCGATGTTCTTTGGAATGAAGAACGCACCTGCCACTTTTCAAAGACTAATGAGCAGCGTTATGGCTGTGTTGACAAACAATTTGGACAATGTAGTAAATTTTAGTATGTCCTGGAATGATTACGTGTTACAGTTAGAAGAGCTCTTTGAACGATTACGAGAAGCAAAACTGGCAATAAACTTAAACAAAAATGAATTCGGGAAAACAGAGATGATGTTCCTGGGTCGTAACATTGGTCATGGAAGGTTGACCTCATGGAACGCAAAGATGAAGACCATTGAATAATTTCCAAAACCAGCCTCTGAGAAAGAGGTGCTTCAATTCATAGGACTAATTGGATTCTATCGAAGGTTGCTCCAATCCTCAGCAGTGTAGTGGCAGCGCTAAACGATTTGCTGAAGAAGAACACAAATGTTTGGAAAGCAGAAGAATGCTCGGAGGCATTCGACCATTTCAAAGCAATTTTAACCACCAAAGTAGTTTTAGCTACCCCAAACTTTTCAAAAACATTGAAATTGGCATTGATGCTAATCACATAGGAGTTGCAGCTGTCCTGCTGCAGGAAGACAATGTTGGATTGAACTACCAGTTGGCTACTTGTCGAAGAAACTCAAAATTCAGAAGAGGAAATATTCCACGATCGGAAAAGAACTGTTGAGTTTAGTACTGGCCTTATAAGATTTTAATGTGGATGTCACGAACAAAATTTTGGAGACGGACGTGTACACAGCTCACAATCCGATTACATTCTTAAAATGCTTCAAACGCAAGAATATGAGACTATTTCATTGGAGTCGCATGTTACAGACTTTTAATTTTTAAGTTGTACATCTTGTCCATCGTAAGAATGCAATCGCCAATGCGTTTTTGCAGATTTAACTGATAATATTTAGATGAAATTTGTATTTATGCAATGTAAAATACTTGGGAAAAATTTAACATGAACTTAGATTAACGTTATCTGTACGTTATGGTAATGTTCTTATGGAAGAGTGAAAAGGGATTGAAGCTATCTTTTCATTATGACAGTTCTTTTTTTACTTAACGAGGGTGGTATAATTAAGTTTTATACGTGTACTGTACCTTTAAAAGAGTTGAAATTATTGGCTGGCACGAAGTGTTGTGAATAATTTAAAAGTATATCCGTGGATGGAAACTGCCAGCTGGAGATGTGTTGCGATAGCACACAACAACAAAGAATTTGTCCAATCAGTTTATTTTATGCACGAACTTAACAAAACCGAATCGAATTTTTTGACAGCACTCGTCCAATGAGACGATTAGATGTTTCGGGGTATAAATATCAGACATTTTGAACAATTATTCTGAGCCCAAACAGCAGCCAGCACCAAGAAGCAGAGCCTGCTTACAGAAAGACCTGCTCTCTGAAAGGTCGCTTTATCTGTGAAAGACCCGTGAAGCAGAATACCGAAGAAGAAGAAGAAGACAAGAAGCTGCCGAGAAGAATCGAAAGCTGCCTGAGTTTGAAATAATAAGTTTTTTAATGTAAATCTTAATCGGAGTTTTTAACTGACCAGTATTTTCGAGGGGGAGTTAAACGTTACGTTTGAGTGAAAGATGTTATAAATACTTGCTGTCTTTTGGACTTAAAGATTAAAGTAGTTAATGTTTACTTTAAGTAATGAGACCTGGAGTAGTTCTTTGACACACAAAATTTAACAGATTACAGCTCGAATTGAGCTTTTTCTGTGTGGCAGTTTTAAATTCGCAGATGGGTTTACCCTGTGTCATAACTAATTCCAATACATCATCTTTCCTTTTGCAATGATTGACTCCTAAATTAATAAAACAACATCATCTCCTGCCTATAGTTCCTACATGTTAGAATATCGAGGTGCCAATCATGACCTCCGTCAAGCACATTTCTGGTGGCAAAAATGTCCCACTTTCACATGTCAATCCATTCGCTTACAAAATCTGTGTGAGCTTTAATACTCCCAGCATTGAGGTGAAGGACATCCAGCCTGGAACATCATACTAGGAACAGTCTGGACCTCGGATTTCTGAAATAGGTTTTTTTTATCAGACATCACAATCTATGAAAGAAACTGTAAGTCTGAGACAGTAAAAATATATGTTGAGTAATATCTTTTCTTAAAATTGATGCATCAAATGCAACTTTCCCGAAGTGAGCGATCACCTCCACATAGCATGAGTTTCTGGTGATTAATACCCCGCTCAGGGTACAGAGGAGACAGATCGCAGTAAAGGGACAATGTTATTTGTGACTCTCCACAAGTCCATGTGCTCCCAGTGACGCTGCTATTTTGTGCAAGGTACAGGCTTGTGCTGACCCTTTGTGAGCAATGATCATTCTTGCCCTGGTAGTTCAAATCTCCCCTCACCAGGCTGAGATTGATTAAAGAAATGATTGATGCCTTCTTATGTTATCCATTCCAGGATCCACAAGATACTGGGAATCCTACTTGCTCAGGAAGGCAGCACGGTAAATAGCCCTGAAATGGAAAGCAGCCAGTCAGTAGGTTGAACAGGACATTATCGGGTGGGACAAGTTAACGTGAAGCACAGACTGTTTCACGCAACGTGCAGATTCTCATCAATTTGTGATTGTTTGAGGGAGTGCGGTGTGTTGTGTTCAGAAGCTGGGAGGGGCGTTCTGCCAAACCATCAAGTCATGGAGGAAGGTACAGAATATCTCCCAGAAATTCAAAGTGACCAAGGCACTTGCGTAACTAATGACTAAAAACATTCATATTAGTGACGAGGTAGTATTTGAAAACATAGTTGGATTCATGATTTCGAGACGCCAGCGCTGGACTGGGGTGTCCAAAATTAAAAATCACACGACACTATGTTATATTCCAGCAGGTTTATTTGGAAGCACTAGCTTTCCGAGCGCTGATCCTTCATCAGATGATTGTCCTGATAAAGGAGCAGCGCTCCAAAAGCTTCCAAAAAAACTTGTTGAACTTTGAGCTGATATTGTGTGATTTATACGTGGATTCAGGATTGGCAAGTCTGACAGTCCAGATGTAATTCGTTCTGAAATTTCAGAGAAAGCAGAAATGCGCGTTTTGATTGCCTTGGGGATCAATGTATTTTTCCGTATTCTCTTTGGAAGGTGATAAATGCGTCAAACGATTTAAGATGGGAATAAGTGGGAGAGAACTTCAGACTAGTTCATTTGTCATCTACAGTGGGAAATCTGATAGAATCTATTTCAACTAATGCGATATTAGTCATGTGGAAAGTGATAGCAACCTTCAAGAGAAAAGTTCTACATTTTCAAAGGAAAGTCATAATTTTCAAATGTTTTGCTTGAAAACATCTCTTGTGAGATATCAACGAAAAAGAACTCATGGATGTGATATCGTTAGGTATTCATCAGGATTCTTCTTTTCAAAAATAAGCCAAACAGTAATTTATTAGAATGAAGCATTAGGTATAGGGATAAAGCAAATAATGAAGGTAAAATGTAGGTTTAAATTCATTTAAATGGAATGAGAATTTACATGATGAAGTGACATCCAGACTTAGCTTGGTCTTTCTCTATGGATGCTATCTGACCTGCTATGATCTCCAGCATTTGCTGTTTTCACTACAGATTCCAGTATCAGCAGTAATTTACTTCTACTAAAAATCAGTACGTCCTGCATTGCTTATACAGGATATCGGTGAGACTATACCTGGAGTGCTGTGTACAGTTTTGGTGTCGTGACCTAAGGAAGAATATACTGATCACATATACTGAATGGACATTCTCCAGATTAATACCTCAAATGGTAAGATTGTCTGGTGTGGCAACTCGGTCTGTGTTCCAAAGAGACAAAGAATGTTGTGCTGTAAAAGAACAGCCAGTCAGGCATCATCCGAGGAGCAGGAGAATCGATGTTTCGAGCACAAGGTCATTCTCACTAATGAGGGGGCTGGCCCAAGGGGGCTGATGGATAAATGCGAGGAGGTGGAGCTGGGGGAAA
>NW_025211226.1:0-1037 GCF_004010195.1 Chiloscyllium plagiosum
TGCACCAATGATCCCAGGTACATAATTCTCATAAATATGAATTCAAATCTCATCCCAGCTGTTGGAAAATTTACATTCAATTAATTTGAAAGAAACTAGAAAGTTGACAATGAAACTATCACTGTACAAGCCTATCTGGTTCACAAACATCCTTTATAGAAAGAAACCTGGTCAGTGATTCTAGGTTCACAGCTAGGTGGCTCTCTGAAACATCTAGCATGTCATACTATTGTCTTCAAGAATGTAGCTCACCTCCACCTTGTTAAGGGTGAATAGGGGTGGGAAATAAATGCCAGCAATTGCCAAAGTCATCCATATCCCGTGAATGAAGAATAAAACAAATCATCAGGAGTGGCAGCCCAAACTTCATGATTCTGGTATGTAAAGTAAACCCATGAGTTTCTGAAACAGAGGTTGCAATGATATCTGCCCTGAACCATGAGTGGAAAATCAAATGAGTGATAAAGTAACTTTTGTGTTGAGACTTTTAAACTAATCATCTCTCTCCTCCTGCATTGCTCAGCATTAAGAGATTAATAAAGGGACTAAAACTTCTGTAATGCCAACCTAAAACTCCCACTGTCAATAGTTAATCTCTCCTGTGGATCATTATTGCTATTTCTTGGCAGAAAGAGGTCATGAAATTATAGGAAAGTTTGTTACCAAATCCACTGTGTTGTTTCCATGAAATGGTGGTTGGCAGCATGAGGATAAGGGCCAGTTTTATTAATCCAGAAACTCAGCTGTTGTACTTAAGACCTTGGTTCAAATCTCGCCATGACAGATGAAGGAATTTGAATTCAATAATAATCTGGATTAAGAAACTGCTGGTGACCATGAAACTGATGTTGATTGTCAGAAAAACCCACATGGTTCACTCATGTCCTTAGAGTCATAGAGATGTACAGCATGGAAACAGACCCTTCGGTCTAACCCGTCCATGCCGACCAGATATCCCAACCCAATCTAGTCCCACCTGCCAGCACCCAGCCCATATCCCTCCAAACCCTTCCTATTCATATACCTATCCAAATGCC
>NW_025211226.1:1675-9697 GCF_004010195.1 Chiloscyllium plagiosum
ACTTCCCAACTCTTATCGTGGACCCGGGTCAAAACCTATCAATGACAGATGGCAGAACTTCAATTTAATAAACATGTGGAATTATGACTCTAATGTTGGTCATGAAACCCTTGTCAATTGTTGTTAAAACCCATCTGGTTCTCTAATGGCCTTTAGGGATTATGGCTGTCCTTGTCTTGTCTGGGCTACATGTGATTCCAGACCCACAGCAATTGGTGCAGTTGGTGGAGTTCAGCCATCTAAGCTCCAGGTCCTCACAGCAGGAGGTCCTCAAGATTGTGTCCTAGCCCTAACTATCTTTAGTGACTGTATAACTGACATTCCCTCAGGCAGAATGTCATGGGTCTGAGGGTTCGCGAATACTCACACAATGTACAGCAGCATTCTTCCCTCCTCAGATACTGAAGCACTCCATGTGGCTCTGCAACAAGATCCTGGCAACTTCAGCTCCTCGAAAACAGCGTTAGGGAACTGGAGCCAGAGCTGGATGAACTTCGGATCATTCGGGAGGCTGAGGGAGTAATTGAGAGGAGTTACAGGGAAGTAGTCATACCTCAGGTACGGGGAAAGGTAGATTACAGTCAGGAGACAGAAAGGAACAGGCAGACAGTGCAGAGTTCCCTTGTGGCCATTCCCGTCAATAACAAGCATATTGTTTTGGTTACTGCTAGGGAGGGACAACTTACCAGGGGTAAGCATTGGGGCACAGGTCTCTGGCACAGAATCTGTCCATGTTGGTCAGAAAGGAAGGATTAGAAAAAAAGATTGAGGGGGGACCTGATTGAGGGTATGAAGGGTATAGACAGGGTAGATAGAGATAAGCTTTTTCCCAGGGTGAAGGATTCAGTAATGAGAGGTCACGCTTTCAAGGTGAAAGGTGAAAAGTTTAAGGGGGATACACACGGCAAGTACTTTACACGGAAGATGGTAGGTGTCTGGAATGCATTGCCAGCAGAGGTAGGAGAGGCAGGTATGTTAGATTCATTTAAGATGCGACTGGACAGATGTACGAGTAGGTGGGGAGCAGAGGGATACAGATGCTTAGGAATTGGGCGACAGGTTTAGACAGTAGGTTTGAGTTGGCTCAGGCTTGGAGGGCCGAAGGGTCTGTTCTTGGGCTGTAAATTTTCTTGGCTCTTTGCTGTTTGAAGTGAAAGATGAGCAGAGCATTAGTCAGTGGGGACTTCACAGTCAGGGGACAGATAGGAAATTCTGTAGGAACGAGAGAGAATCAGGGTTGATGTGCTGCCTCCCAAGTGCCAGGGTTCATGACATCTCAGATCGTGTTTTCGGGATCCTTGAGGTGGAGGGGGAACAGCCCCAACTCATGGTCCACATAGGCACCAACGACTTGGATAGGAAAAGGGATGGGGTTTTAAAGAAGATATTCAGGGAGTTAGGGTGGAAGTTTAGAGCTGAAACAAAGAGAGATGTCAACTCTGGTTTGTTACCTCTGCCACATGCTAGCAAGGAATAGGGAGAGAGAACAGTTGAACATGTGGCTACAAGGATGATGCAGGAGGGAGGGATTTAGATACCTGGATAATTGGGGCTTATTCTGGGGTAGGTGGGCCTCCTACAAACAGGATGGTCTACACCTGAAACAGAGAGGTACAATAACCTGGGGTCAGGTTTGCTAATGCTCTTTGAGAGGGTTTAAACTAATTCAGCAGGAGATGGGAACCTGAATTGTAGCATCAGTGCACAGAAGGTTGAGAACAATGAGTTCCTGAATACGGTTTAAAGGTTGCAGGAATGCAGCGGCAGGCGGGAATTTGGTTTCAAGTGTGTCTACTTCAACGCCGGGAGCATCCAGAATAAGGTGGGTGACCTTGCACAATGGGTTCGGACTTCGATGTTGTGGCCATTTCAGAGACCTGGATCGAGCAGAGACAGGAATGGTTATTACAAGTTCCGGGGTTTAGATGTTTCAGTAAGAACAGGTAAGGTGGTAAAAGAGGGGGAGGTGTGGCTATGTTCGTGAAGGACAGTGTTATGGTGGCAGAAAGGACATTTGATGAGGACTGGTCCACTGAGGTAGAATGGGCTGAGGTTAGAAACAGGAAAGCAGAGGTCATGCTGTTGGGAGTTTTCTGTCGGCTTCCAGAGATGTAGAGGAAAGGATTGCAAAGATGATTCTGGATAGGAGAGGAAGTAACAGGGTCGTTGCTATGGGGCCTTTGACTTTCCAAATATTGACTGGAAACACTGTAGTTCGAGTACTTTAGATGGGTCAGTTTTTGTCCAATGTGTGTAGGAGCATTTCCTGACACAGTATATAGACAGGCCAACAAGGGGCGAGGCCTCATTGGATTTGGTACTGGATAATGAACCTGTCCAGGTTTTGATTTGGAGGTAGATGAGCACTTTGGTGATAGTGACCACAATTAGGTTACGTTTACTTTAGAGATGAAAAGGGACAGGGATATGTGGCAAGGAAAGTGATATAGTTGGGGGAAAGGTAATTATGCTGTGATTTGGCAAGATTTAGGATGCATAGGATGGGAAGGAAATGTGGAGCTTTTTCAAGGATCATCTACTACATGTCGTTGATAAGTATGTACCTGTCAGGCAGCGAGGAGGTAGTGGAACGAGGGAACCTTGGTTTAGTAAAGAAGTTGTATCTGTTGTTAAGAGGAAGAAGGAGGCTTATGTAAAGATGAGACATGAAGGCTCAGTTAGGTGCTTGAGAGTTACAAATTAGCCAGGAAGGACCAAAAGAGAAAGCAAAGAAGGGCCAAGAGGGGACATGAGAAATTTTTGGCAGGTCGCATCAAGGAAAACCTAAAAGCTTTCTATCAGTATATCAGGAATAAAAAAATGACTAAAATAAGATTAGGACCAGACAAGGACAATAATGGGAAGTTGTGTGAGAAGTCTGAGGAGATAGAAGAGGCACTAAATGAATATTTCGCATTCGTATTCACACTGAAAAAATGTTGTCGATGAGTATACTGAGATCCAGTTATTAGACAAGACGTGATTGAGGTTCATGAGAGGAAGTGTTAGTAATTCTGGAAAGTGTGAAAATAGATAAGTCCCCTGGGTTGAAGGGGATTTATCGTAGGATTCTCTGGGAAGCCAGGGAGGAGATTGCAGAGACTTTGATCTTTATGTCATCATTGTCTACAGGAATGGTGCCAGAAGATTGGAGGACAGTAAAAGTTGTTCCCTTGTTCAAGAAGGGGAGTAGAGACAACCCTGGGAATTATTGACCAGTGAGCCTTACTTCGATTGTGGATAAAGTGTTGGAAAACGTTATAAGAGTTCAGATTTATAATCATCCTTCAATCATCCAGAAAGGATGAAGGTGATTAGGGCGAGTCAACATGGTTTTGTGAAAGGTAGTTCGTGCCTGACAAACCAAGCAGCAGATTAGGTGGTCAATGTGGTGGATATTGGTTTCAGTCAGGCTTTTGATAAGGGTCTCCATGATAGGCTATTCCACAAAATACGGAGGCACGGAGACATGGGATTGATGGTGATTTAGCTTTTTGCATCAGAAATTGGTGAGCTGTAAGGGTAGTTGGTGATGGGAAATGTTTATCCTGGAGTTCAGTTACTAGTGGTGTGGTGAGCAGAGAGATCTCGGTGTCCATGTACATAGATTGTTGTGGTTCTGTTCGCTGAGCTGGAAGTTTTTGTTGCAAACGTTTCGTCCCCTGTCTAGGTGACATCCTCAGTGCTTGGGAGCCTCCTATGAAGCGCTTCTGTGGTGTTTCCTCCGGCATTTATAGTGGCCTGTCCCAGCCGCTTCCGGTTGTCAGTTTCAGCTGTCCGCTGTGGTGGCCGGTATATTGGGTCCAGGATGGTCTTATGACGGAATGCTGAGGGACTTGAGGCTGTTTTTGTTAGAGAAAAGAAGGTTGAGAGGTGACTTCATAGAGACATGCAAGATGATCAGAGAATTAGAAAGAGTGGACAGTGAGAGCCCTTTTCCTTGGATGGAGATGGCTGGTACGAAGGGACAGAGCTTTACTGTCAGAGGTAGTTTCCTTACTCAGAGAGTAGTCGGGGCACGGAATGCCCCACCTGCAACAGTAGTAGACTTGCCAACTTTAAGAACATTTAAATGGTCATTGGATAAACATATGGATGATCATGGAATGGTGTAGGTCAGATGGGCTTGAGATTGGTTTCACAGGTCGGCACAACATCGAGGGCCGAAGGGCCTGTACTTTGCTGTAATGTTTAATGTTCTATGTTCCAGGCCTGGCTGTCAAATGGCAGTTAACATCCGTGCCACACAAATGTAAAAAAAATTATCACCTCCAAGAAGAGATCACAGAAATAACGCCGTGTGACATTCAAGGCTTTGCTGTTGCTGAATCCCCCACAATCAACAAGCTGGGAGTTCCCATTGAGCTGAAAATGAAATGGGTTTACAATGTAAGTACTGTGGCTACAAGAGCAGCTCAGGGGGCAGGAACACTGCATTGAGGGATGTACCTCATGGCTCCAAAAGCCTCTCCACCATCTCCAAGGCACACGTCAGGAGTGTGATGGAATACTCCCCACTTGCCTGGATGGAAATATCTTCAAGAAATGGGATCCGAGCATGACCAAGCAGCCATATAAAAGCACAATTTAGCAGACATTCAAATTCCGACATGAAATCAGAAAGTGCTGGAGAAATTCAGCAAATCGGGCAACACCTTTGGAGAGATACATAAAGTTAAACTTTTGAGTCCAATATCACCCTTCTTCAGAACAGTGCTGACGAGGTGTCATGTCGGACTAGAAACATTCATTCTCTTTCTCTATTCACAGTTACACCAGGCCTGCTGAGTTTCTCCAATATTTTCTCTTTTACGATGAAGTAACCAGTTTGATCGGCACCACATCTACAAACATTGTCTATCCACCACTGGTGCTCATTGGCACCACTGAGCATCATTGACAATGCAGAGACTCACCAATGCTCCGTAGATATCACCTTCAACATCTATGACCACTACCTTGCTAAAGACAAAGGCAGTAGATCTATGAGAACACCATGACCAGCATGTTCCCTTCCAAGCCACTCACCATCCTGACTTGGGTATATATTCCTTCAGTAAAATCGCCATAGTCCCAGTGGACCATAGGGCTGCTCTCTCATTAGTGAGAAACAATGGGCCGTGAGTTTAACCTGAGGGTCACCGTGCCTCAGGGGAACGGTGAGGTTGGGAAGGTAGGACCTTCATGATGATCTCAGCCGGTGTGGGGATTGAACCTGTGCTGTTAACATAGAACATACTAAAATACAGCAGAGTACAGGCCCTTCAGCCCTCGATGTTGTGCCAACCATTTATCTGACTCTATTGTTCTCTCCTCTATGTGCCTATCCAAGAGTTGCTTAAATTGCACAAAATACGGAGGCATGGAATTGAGGGTGTTTCAGCAGTTTGGATCAGACGGTGGTTGGTTGAAAGAAGACAGAGGCTGGTGGCTGATGGGAAATGTTCACCCTGGAGTTCGTTACTAGTGGTGTATCACAAGGATTTGTTTTGTGTCCACTGCTGTTTGTCATTTTTATAAATGACCTAGATGAGGGTGTAGAAGGATGGGTTAGAACATTTGTGGATGACAATAAGGTCGGTGGAGTTGTGGATAGTTTTTAAGGATGTTGCAGTCTACAGAGGGACATAGATAAGCTGCAGAGCTGGGCTGAGAGGTGGCAAATGGAACTTAATGTGGACAAGTGTCAGGTGATTCACTTTGGAAGGAGGAACAGGAATACAGAGTACTGGGCTAATGGTAAGATTCTTGGTAGTGTAGATAAGCAGAGAGATCTCAGCGTCCAGGTACATAGATCCCTGAAAGTTGCCACCCAGTTTGACAAGGTTGAGGCTCTTTTCATTCGAGAGAAGAAGGCTGAGAGATGATGTAATTGTGACATACAGATAATCAGAGAGTTAGGTGGGGTAGATAGTGATAGCTTTTTCCTTGGATGGTGATGGCTGGCACAAGGGGACATAGCTTTAAATTGAGGGATGATAGTTATAGGACAGATGTCAGAGGTAGTTTCTTTACACAGAGTGTAGTCGGGGCAGAGAACACACAGCCTGCAACTGTAGTAGACACTGATTTTCAGGGCATTTAAATGGTCATTGGATAATCATATGGATAAAAATGGAATAGTGTAGGATAAATGGGCTTCAGATTAGTTACACAGGTCGGCACAACTTCAAGGGCCGAAGTCTGTACTGCGCTGTCATGTTTATGTTCTATGTTCTAATTGTTCCTAATCTATCTGACTCTGCTACCACTGCTGGTAGTGTATTCCACACACACACAGCCTGCAACTGTAGTAGACACCGATTTTCAGGGCATTTAAATGGTCATTGGATAATCATATGGATAAAAATGGAATAGTGTAGGATAAATGGGCTTCAGATTAGTTACACAGGTCGGCACAACTTCAAGGGCCGAAGTCTGTAATGCGCTGTCATGTTTATGTTCTATGTTCTAATTGTTCCTAATCTATCTGACTCTGCTACCACTGCTGGTAGTGAATTCCACACACCCACCACTGTCTGTGTTACGAACCTACATCTGACATCTCCCCTAAAAGTTCCTCTAATCACTTTAAAATGATAACCCCCTCATGATGACCATTTTCGCCCAGGGAAAAAATCTTTATCTATTCCCTCGATCTGTGTCTCTCATCACCTTGTACACCTACATCATGTCAGCTCTCATCCTTCTTCATCCAGTGAGAAATACCCTCGCTGCCTCAATCTTTCTTCATAAGACATGCCCTCCAGTCCAGGCAGCGCCCTCTCTAAAGCTCCCACACCCTTCCGATATTGAGGCAACCAGAACTGAACACAATAATCCAAGTGTGGTCTCAGCGGGGCTCTATAGAGCTGCAGCATAACCTCGCAGCTCTTAGACTCCATCCCTCTGCTAATGAAAGCAAACACGCTATAAGTTGCCTCAACAAATTTGGGGGGCGCTGGGTGACTTTGAGGGATCAATAGGGCATGGACCCCAAGGTCCCTCTGTTCCTCCACACTGCCAAGAATGCTGCCTTTAACCCTGCATTCTGCATTTCAATTTGACCTTCCAAAATGAATCACTTCAGGCTTTTCGAGGTTGAACTCCATCTGACACTTATCAGCCCAGTTCTGCATCCTGTCAATGTTCCATTGCAACCTAGAGCAGTCCTCCACACTATCCACCACTCCACCAACCTTCATGTCATTGGCAATCTTACTAACCCAATCTTCCACTTCCTCATGCAGGTCATTTATAAAAATACACAGAGAGCAGAGGTCCCAGAACCATCCCTGCAGAACATCACTGGTCACCAAGCTCCAGGCTGAATACTTCCCATCTACTACCAGCCTCTGTCTTCTATGGATGAGCCTACTCTGTGTCCAGACAGCCAAATTTCCCAGTATCCCATGCCTCCTTACGTTCTGAATGACCATCCCATGGGGAACCTTATCAAATGCCTTGCTAAAATCCATGTGCACCACATCCACTGCTCTACCTTCCTCAGTGCATTTTATCACATCTTCAAAGGATTCAATAAGGTTTGTGAGGCATGACCTGCCCCTCACAAAGCCATGCTGACTATCTCTAACCAAGCTATGGTTTTCCAATTAATCATAAATCCTGTGTCTCAGAATCCTCTCCAACAATTTGCCCAACACAGAAGTAAAACTGACTGGTCTGTAATTCCTAAGATTACCCTATTCCCTATCATGAATAAGGGAATAATATTTGCCACCCTCCAATTATTTGGCACTACTCCAGTGGACAATAAGGACACAAAGATCATCGTCAAAGGCACAGCAATCTCTTCCCTCACTTCCTGTAGTAACCTTGCGTATATTCCTTCCTGCCGGGGGGAGTTAGCTATCCTTAAAACTTTCAGCGCACCCTCCTTTTTAACACCAACCTGTTTGAGCATGTCAGCCTGTTTCATTCTGTCTTCACAAACATCAAGTTCCCTCTCAGTAGTGAATAATGAAGCAAAGTATTCATTGAGGACCAACACTACCTCCTCCTCCGACTCCAGGCACAAGTTCC
>NW_025211226.1:11323-14786 GCF_004010195.1 Chiloscyllium plagiosum
CTCTAATGTTCCATCCTCTATTTTAGTGACCAGTTGATCACTAAAAGGCTGAAGGGTGAGAACAAAGGAGAGACCCGCAGAGACCCAGAGATGGAGAGCAGAATGAAGGCTGTGATTCTGCTCTTCACCATCTCTGGGAGCTTCACCCTCCCGTGGTTCATCAATGTTGTAGATTTCTGAGATTATGTCATTCGAGGCATCAAACCTGATGATTACCCACCGTTTCTGTTAGTGTTCAGTGTTGTTGGTTACATGCTGCAGAGGTTACGTTGTTGTACAAACAGATTTATTTATGCAGCAACGCTGTCTACGTTCAGAGGGAAGATCAGTAACACAGTAAAACCTCTGGCTACACAAATTCATTACCTTCTGAATAAATAAAACTCTTCATTGAAGCCAAAGGGATGGTCACATTGTTCCCAAACCGTGGAATGATATTTTTCATTGACCCGTGGGATATAGGCAGCACTGGATGGGCCAGTGTTTTTTGCCCGTCCCTAGTTGCGCCTTGAGAAGGTGATGGTGAGCTGTCTTCTTTAACTCGCTGCACTCCATGTGATGTAGGTAAACCCACAATGTGCCCCTTAGGGAGGGAGTTCCAGGACTTTGACCCAATGACACTGAAGGAACGGTGATATGTTTCCAAGTCAGGATTGTGAGTGGTTTGGAGGGGAACTTGCAGGGGGTGGTGTTACCATGTATCTGCTGCCCTTGTCCTTCTAGATGGAAGTGATCCAGTGGAGAGCAGACTGACCCCACTGTGTCTGTGTCACTGACCTAGGGGAGAGCAGACTGACCCCACTGTGTCTCTGTCACTGACAGAGGGGGAACAGACTGACCCCACTGTGTCTCTGTCACTGACCCAGGGGGAGCAGACTGACCCCACTGTGTCTGTGTCACTGACCCAGGGGGAGCAAACTGACCCCACTGTGTCTCTGTCACTGACCCAGGGAAGAGCAGACTGACCCCAGTGTGTGTGTCACTAATCCAGGGGGAGCAGACTGACCCCACTGTGTCTCTGTCACTGACCCAGGGGAGAGCAGACTGACCACACTGTGTCCCTGTCACTGACCCAGGGGGGAGCAGACTGACCCCAGTGTGTCTGTGTCACTGACCCAGGGGAGAGCAGACTGACCCCACTGTGTCTGTACCACTGACCTAGGGGAGAGCAGACTGACCCCACTTTGTCTCTGTCACTGACCCAGGGGGAGCAGACTGACCCCACTGTGTCTGTGTCACTGACCAAGGGGAGAGCAGACTGACCCCAGTGTGTCTGTGTCACTGACCCAGGGGAGAAGAGACTGACCCCATTGTATTTATGTCACTGACCCAGGGGAGAGCAGACTGACCTCACTGTGTCTGTGTCACTGACCCAGGGAGAGCAGACTGACCTCACTGTGTCCCTGTCACTGACCCAGGGGAGAGCAGACTGACCCCAGTATGTCTGTGTCACTGACCCAGGGGAGAGCAGACTGACCCCATTTTATCTGTGTCACTGATCCAGGGGGGAGCAGACTGACCCCAGTGTGTCTGTGTCACTGACCCAGGGGAGAGCAGACTGACCCCAGTGTGTCTGTGTCACTGACCCAGGGGAGAGCAGACTGACCCCAGTGTGTCTGTGTCACTGACCCAGGGGAGAGCAGACTGACCCCAGTGTGTCTGTGTCACTGACCCAGGGGAGAGCAGACTGACCCCAGTGTGTCTGTGTCACTGACCCAGGGGAGAGCAGACTGACCCCAGTGTGTCTGTGTCACTGACCCAGGGGAGAGCAGACTGACCCCAGTGTGTCTGTGTCACTGACCCAGGGGAGAGCAGACTGACCCCAGTGTGTCTGTGTCACTGACCCAGGGGAGAGCAGACTGACCCCAGTGTGACCCCACTGTGGCTGTGTCACTGACCCCAGGGAGGGAAGGCTGACCCCACTGTGTCTGTATCACTGACCCCAGGGAGGGAAGGCTGACCCCACTGTGTCTGTATCACTGACCCCAGGGAGGGAAGGCTGACCCCACTGTGTCTATATCACTGACCCCAGGGAAGGAAGGCTGACCCCCACTGTGTCTGTATCACTGACCCCAGGGAAGGAAGGCTGACCCCCACTGTGTCTGTGTCACTGACCCCAGGGAGGGAAGGCTGACCCCACTGTGGCTGTGTCACTGACCCCAGGGAGGGAAGGCTGACCCCACTGTGTCTGTGTCACTGACCCCAGGGAAGGAAGGCTGACCCCACTGTGTCTGTATCACTGACCCCAGGGAGGGAAGGCTGACCCCACTGTGTCTATATCACTGACCCCAGGGAAGGAAGGCTGACCCCCACTGTGTCTGTATCACTGACCCCAGGGAAGGAAGGCTGACCCCCACTGTGTCTGTATCACTGACCCCAGGGAGGGAAGGCTGACCCCACTGACCCCACTGAGTCTGTGTCACTGACTCCAAGGAGAGCAGACTGATACCTTGTCCCTTTAAGGAGGATGTGTTCTGTTTCTCTTGATGAGGGATGTTATCAACCTGGTGCCAAGGTGTATGTTCCATGGAAAGCAGAGTAAATAACTTTGGGTTTTCTTAAATTACGACCAAAGCAGCAGGAGGAAGTGGAGTCTGGCTCTCACTGATCCAGGGGCTCAGTGCTGCTTTCAGTAACTGAAGTTGCATTATTTGGTGTTGAAGCTATTAGTCACAGCTGTCACCTCTCTCTGCTGTAGGAAAAAAGCTTGAACTCTCTCCCTGCTGTGAGATTGTTTGTTTTGGTGTTCCCATCTTTTGGATTGGAGGAGATGGTAAGTGAGGGAAATCAGTTTTGCTGAATTTGCCTTTACTAAGGGTCTGTTTATAGGATGTGGCTGTATTGGAACAGTTGATGGGTAGAATTAAATAATATATTGTTTTGTTCTGTATTCCAACAGGTTCAAGTTGTGTTTTTTTTTCATTGTTTGCATTTTAATTGTGGTGTAAGAATTAAGTGTGTTTTGTGTAAAGATCAACATTCTGACCAATCGAATTCCATCCAGAACAGAACACTGGTGGGCGGCACGGTGGCACAGTGGTTAGCACTGCTGCCTCACAGCGCCTGAGACCCGGGTTCAATTCCCGACTAAGGCGACTGACTGTGTGGAGTTTGCACGTTCTCCCCGTGTCTGCGTGGGTTTCCTCCGGGTGCTCCGGTTTCCTCCCACAGTCCAAAGATGTGCAGGTCAGGTGAATTGGCCACGCTAAATTGTCCGTAGTGTTAGTTAAGGGATAAATGTAGGGGTGGGTTGCACTTCGGCGGGTCGGTGTGGACTTGTTGTGCCGAAGGGCCTGTTTCCACACTGTAAGTAATCTAATCTAATCTAAAAAAACACTCTAGAACTGTCCATGATGCTCCCAGCGATGTCTAAGGTTCGACATGACCATTCTCAAACCCACTTGAAATATTGGCCAACAGAGTTCTGTACATTCTAGAAGGGATGTGAGTGCATTGGAGAGGG
>NW_025211226.1:18485-22182 GCF_004010195.1 Chiloscyllium plagiosum
TGTTGCTCAACCAGTTCTTTATCCACCAAGCTAGAACACCCTGCACACCATGTGACTTCACTTTCTCTTAGTTTTTCCATGGGGAACCTTATCAAACACCTTATTAAAGTCCATGTATATGACATCAACAGCCCTTCCTTCATTTATCAACTTGGTCACTTCCTCAAAGAAGTCTATTAAGTTGGTAAGGCACGACATCCCCTGCACAAAACCATGTTGTCTATCACTGATAAGCCCATTCTTTTCTAAATATAAATAGATCCTATCCCTCAGCACCTTCTCCAGCAACTTTCCCACAATTGACGTCAGGCTCACTGGTCTGTAATTACCTGGAATATCCCTTCTACCCTTCTTGTACTGGGGGACAACATGAGCAACCCTCCAGTCCTCCAGCACCTCACCTGTGTTGAAGGATGCCAAAAAGATATCTGTCAGGGCCCCAGCTATTTCCTGTCTCACCTCCCTCAGCAACATAGGATAAATCCCATCTGGTCCTGGGGATTTGTCCACCTTACTAACCTCTAGCCTACCCAACACATCTTCCCTACTTGTGTCAATGTGATTCAGACTAATCAAACTTTGATCTCTAATCTCAACATTCATCATGTCCCTCTCCTCAGTGAACACTGATGTAAAGTAATCATTCAGAATCTAACCCACTCTCTCAGGTTTGACACACAGCCTTCCTTCATTATCCTTTAGTGGACCAATCCTTTCTCTAGTTACCTGCTTGCTTCTTATATAAGAATAAAATGCTTTGGGATTCTCCTTAATTCTGCTCACAAAAGCTATTTCATGACCCCTTTTAGCCCGTTTGATTCCTCGCTTAAGACTGGTCTTACTCTTCCGATATTCTTCCAGGGCCCGTTCTGTTCTTAGCTGCCTAGACCTTATGTACACTTCCCTTTTCCTCTTGGCTAGTTGTACAATTTCTTCTGTCATCCATGGTTCACCAATCTTGCCCTTCCTATCCTTTGCCTTCAACAGGACATGCCTACTCTGCACTATCTTTAACCTCTCTTTGAAAGCCTTCCACATATCAAATGTGGACTTCTCTTCAAATAGCTGTGTCCAATCCACATTTCCCATCTCCTGCCTAATTTTGATATAATTGGCCTTGGCCCAGTTTAGTACTCATCCCTTAGGATCACTGTCATCTTTATCGACGATTATTCTAAAACTTACAGAATTGTAGTCATTGTTCCCAAAGAAATCCCCCACCACAACTTCTACCACCTGTCCTGGCTTGTTGTCCAGTACCAGATCCAATATGGCCCCTTCCATCGTCGGACTATTGACATACTGCTCTAGAAAACTTTCCTGGATGCTTTGTACAAATTCTACGCCATCTAGACCTCTGACGCTAAGTGTATCCCAGTCAATGTTTGGAAAATTAAAATCTCCCATCACCACGACCCTATTGCCTCTACATCTTTCCATAATCTGTTTACCTATTTGTTTTCTACCTCACGCTCACTGTTGGGAGGCCTGTAATACAGCCCCAACAATGTAACTGCACCCTTCTTATTTCTCAGCTCCACCCATCTTGCCTCACTACCCAAGCCCTCCATAGTGACCTCCTTTAGCACAGCCGTGGTATCATCCCTGACCAACAATACAACTCCACCCCACCCCCACTTTGACTTCCCTCCCTGTCCTGTCTGAAGCATCTATATCCTGAACATGCCAATCAAGCCCTTTCTTCAACCAAGTCTCTGTGATCACAATAATGTCATCCTCCCAGGCTCCAATCCAAGCCCTTAAGTTCATCTGCCTTATACACAATACTCCTTGCATTAAAGTAGATGCATTTCAGGCCACCAGTTCTTTTGTATTCATCTGGTCTCTGCCTACTCTTCCCTTTACTAATTTTATCTTCATTATTCTTACCACCTCCAGTCTCCACCTCACTGCCTACTTGTTTTCTCTTCTGGTTCCCAGCCCCCTGCCACATTAGTTTAAAACTTCCCCAACAGCAGTAGCAAAAACTCCCCCAAGGACATTGGTTCCAGTCTGGTTCAGACGTAGACCGTCCATTTTGTAATAGTCCCACCTTCCCCAGAACCGGTCCCAATGTCCAACAAATCTGAACCCCTCCCTCCTACACCATCTCTCTAGCCACGTGTTCATCCTGCCTATTTTTTCATTTCTACGCTGGCGAGCACGTGGCACTAGTAGTAATCCCGAGATCACTACCTTTGAGGTCCTCCTCTTTAACTTCTCTCCTAGCTCCCTGAATTCTGCTTTCAGGATGTCATCTTGTTTTTTACTTATATCATTGGTGCTTGTATGCACTAAGACAACTGGCTGTTCACCTTCCCCTTTTAGAATGCTCTGCAGCCGATCGGTAACTTCCCTGACCCGAGCACCTGGGAGGCAACATACCATCCGGGAGTCCCGTTTTCGGCCACAGAACCGCAGATCTACTCCCCTCACAATAGAATCCCCTATGACTATGGCCCTATGAGTCTTTTTCCCGCCATTCTGAACAGCAGTGCCCACCACGGTGCCGTGATCCTGGCAACTGCTGCCTTACCCTGGTCGGCCATCTCCCCCAACAGTATCCAAAATGGTATACCTGTTTTGGAGGGAGATGAGCTCAGAGGACACCTGCACTGTCTTCCTACTCTTTCTCTGCCTTTTGGTCACTCATTCACTGTCTCCCTCAGCAATCCGAAGCTGCGTATGACCAGTTCACTAAACATGCTATCCACGACCTCCCCACATCATGGATGCTCCACAGTGAGTCTATCCACAGCAAGTCTATCCACAGCTCCAGAGCCATTATACGGTCAAACAAGAGCTGCAGCTGGACATACTTCTTGTCAGTGGAAGGGTCAGAAAAGTCAGACACATCCCTGAGCTTCCACATCAAGCAAGAGGCACAGGACATGGGTCTGAGGTCCCCTGCCATTGTAGGCTTAGCTTTATATCAACTAACTAATACCTAACAATGCCCTTAAATATATGAAAAAGAAAGATAAAGAAAAAATAAAAGCTTTATCTTACAGAATCTTTTTCTTCCGGTTCGAGGTGGGGGGTGGGGGCGTGTGCAGGAGGGAGATACCACACGTGTAGTATCTCGGGTTTAGCCACTGCCCAAATATAAATTAAGCCCTTACCTTCCCGGCAGCCCTCGCTTCACTCCACCTTCTCTCCTCACCGCTCTGTCAAAATGGAGGCACAGCCAACCCCATTTTCATCTGTCGCCCCATGATCAGCTTTTTCTTTCTCCCTGCCTCACAATTATTGGTCCCCTTTATCTGTCTGACTGCTCTTCTGTCTCTTTCTGGGCTCCATCTCCACCTATTGCAGCAGTGAGATGCCTCACCCCCCAACCCCTCCATCTGCACCTTTTCCTAGCTCCTATCAGTTACCATGAAGGATTACTGGATCTGAAATGTTAACTCTGCTTTAACTCAACAGAATCTGCCAAACCTGCTGGTTTCTCAAGCGATTTCTCTTTTCATTCACATTCACATCCAGATGACATTCCCAAGGTGGGACCGCACTTCCTATTGGCTATAAACTCGAGATGGACAGACTTTCTAACCAATCAGAGCGGGATGGAGAACAAAGGCCCGCCCTGAGGACTCTCACGGTGTCTAGATTAGAGTGGTGTTGGAAAAGCACAGCAGGCAGCATCCGAGGAGCAGGAAAATCGACCTTTCGAGCAAGAGCCCTTCATCAGGAATGA
>NW_025211227.1:0-1928 GCF_004010195.1 Chiloscyllium plagiosum
GGCCATATTTTTATAAGTTAGAAACAAAAAGGGATTGTCAGTCTGCTGGAATGGTGTTCTAGACCCCCAAATAGCTAGCGGGTAAGAGAGGAGAAAATGTGCAGTGAGATTGCAGGTTCCTATAAAAATAATAGAGTAGTATTGGATGGAGAATTTAACTTCCCATGGATTTACTGGGTCACCCAGAGTGTAAAAGGACCATACGTGGTGGAATTTGTCAAATATGTCTAAGAAATTTTCCTAAATCAAGATGTAGTGGGCTCTGTGCGACTCAGGCGGATGCAACACGAGACCGCCCCTCAGAAAAAGAGGTCGGCCAAGTGACTGAAGTGTCAGTTGGAGAGCATTTTGGGTCCAGTGACCACAACTGCCTTTGTTTTAAGATAGTTATGGAAATGAGTATACATTAGATTGTAAAGGGGGGAATTGGGTTCCTTAATTGAGTGCAAGACAAACGATTCACAAACAAGGCAAGTTCATTGGGAGACCAAGAGAAGGAATGTATGAAGATTTGAGAACAGCCATACAGGCGTCATGCTGTGAAGTTATGGAATTGAATACTAACTCCTACAGGCTGTAACGAACCAAAGTGAAATGTGAGGTGTTACTCGAGCCTGGGTTGTACTTCATTGGAACATTGCAGTAGCACAGGACTGAAATTTCAGCATGAGAGCAAGGTAGTTTATTGAAATGGGAAACAATGAGACAGTCAGGGCTCTTCCTACAGACAGAGTGGGAGTGTTCCTCAACGCAGTCTCTGTTTGGTCTCCCCAATTTAAAGGAGACTGAACTGTGAGCAGCAATGACAGGAGACTAGATTGAAAGATTACATGTGAAATGCTGCTTCTGCTGGAAGGTGTGTGTTGGGTTGTTAAGAAATGAGGAAATAGTTAGCGAACATTTTAAATGTCCAAATGTATTTCTTCTTATATGTAGACTACATAGTTCCACAACGTGGAGAGAGTAAGTACTACAGGTGCGAGAGGCCAGAGTTAATAAACTTGGAGCTGGATAAACACAGCAGACCAGACAGAATCAGAGGATCAAAAAGGCAATATTTTGATCTTGGACCTTTTGTCAGGACTGGCGAGGGGGAGGGGAGCCCAGAAATGGATCGATGGGATATGGAAGGGCGAGGTGTAAGCATGATGGTGCTGCATACATGAAGGTACGAGGTTACTGTGATTGGTCAGTGGGAAGGTTGGAGCAGATATGTGAGTGAGAAGATGAACAGGTGGGTCTGGTCAAGGAGAAGGGACATGGGATAAGGCAGCGTGTGGAGGGATTTTGATGTTGTTCCTGTCAATATTGAGGTCATTGGGCTATCAGTTCCAAAGGTAAACTCTCAGGTGGTGTTCCTCTGACAGTGGACCGGTTGAGGATGGGCATGTCCACGGACGAGTTGGAGGGAGAATTAAAATGGAAGGTAACGGGTTGGTTGTTGTGTTCAGAGCACTGGTGCTCCATACAGAGCCTGATCCTGCTCCACCAAGCACGTCTCCAACTCCCGATGTGGTCTCCACTCTATCAGGGAGACAAAAGGGAGATTCAGGGATATATTCATGGAGCATCTGCTCTCTGCACGCTTTAACCAACCCTACATTCCAGTTGCCATTCATTTCAGTTACTGGCTCACACCCATCCACCACCCCCGCCCCCCCCCCTTGCTCATCCAGCGACACGTCCATCCTTGGCCTCCGCTACTGTCAGATTGAGGGCAAATAGAAACTAGGGAACACAACATGATCTTTCAGCTTGAGAGCTTACAGTTCACTGGTCTCAATACTGACTTCACTGCATTCAAAATCTCTCCACCCACAGTCTTATTCCATGTTCCCCTTCCCTGACCTGACCCAAGCAGTCCATCTTCCTCTTCGCATATCCGCTGCACCCTTCCCACTGACCAATCACATTATCACCCTACTTGC
>NW_025211227.1:2134-7548 GCF_004010195.1 Chiloscyllium plagiosum
CATTAAGTCCTTCTATACAACAGTTTCAACTTGCCTGACCATTTGTAATTTCCAGTCTTCTGTGTCCCTCTCTCCTTACATTTACCAGTCCTCCCTCACACCAAAATTTCCAGAAAGATCACCAGCAATGCCTCCACAATCACCTTCGGCATCTTTTTAGAACTACGGGGTGTTCTCCAAAAGGTCTCGCTGATTGAGCCAACTTAATCTTCCCCAGCTCCTTCTCCTTACGGGTGGTCACGATACTCACCTCTACTCTCTTACTGTCTTGAAGTTCTGACATTTTGCTGGTGTCCTTCACCGTGAAGAATGTTGCAATGTATTCAATTCCTCTGCCATTCCATTGCTTCCCATAACTATTCAAGCTTCGTTTTCCAACATTAATTTATTTGTTCTTTACTCCCTGTCTTCCTTGTTATATGTCTAAAAATCTCTCTCAATGTTCTATTTCATGATTCACAAGCGTAATATCAGATTTCACCCTCTCCTCCCATTTGCTGTTCTTAGTTATTCCTGCTGGAAGTTATAGGCTTCGTAATCGTCTAGATTCCCAATAATCTTCACCACATTGTGCGCACTTGCTTTTACTTTTATGCTGTCCCTGAGTTCGTTATCATGCACGGCTGCCTTGTCTTTCGCTGAATATCTATCTTTTTACTTGGGATTAATTTCTGATGTGCTGCTGAATTATCTCCAGAAACTCCTGTCATTGCTGCTTCACCATATTCCCGTGCTCAGCTCCCCTTCCGATTAACTCTGGCCAATGCCACCCTCATGTCTTTTTTGTTACATTACTCAATTATAAGCCATCTTTTCCAAAAGTGAGCATTAGATGTAAACTGAAGGAGGGAGGTTTGTGACATTGGACACGAAGAACGATTGGAGGATTTATGAACTAGATGGAAAGACAGTGACAGAGAGAATATGGACGTGGAGATGTAAAAATAGGGAAGTCTACATGATTGATAAATTTAGATGTGCTTCCGTATTTGGTTTGACAATGCCTGTGTGCTGTGGTCCTTTGTACAGTATATGTGCAACAGATTAATCTGGTGAAATCCTGGATTTGATGCCAGAACTTTTATCTCCATCAATATAACAGGCACCAACTGTTGACAGAACCCAGCATATGTTTCCTGGTATAAAATGGATTAACTGAAACAAGTTGGAACACCAGAAGCAGGAATTTATAACATCCATCCGATAAGAATCCATTATTATTGGGAATTAGATCAGGGAATGCCAGAAAGGCGCAGGAGGCAGACGGTATGTTGAGAGTAGGGGAACATAACATCTCAGCTGAAGATTAAATTACATATTAATATTTTATAAATTTTGTACATCACATGCATCATGTTTGTTCAGCCTGTCTCTCTTGTTCATTCTGAATATGTTGCACACATATGCACAATCTCATCTATCATACACATACAGACACTCACACCCACACACACACAGAGATACACACACAGACACACACACACACCATTACTGTTCAGCCATTCCATTTGAAATGATTCGGTTTTGTTTACATTGTCACTTGCCATTCCTTCTTCTGAATATATTATGTTTCTTTCACTGCATTTTATTTTATTCTGTCTGTCACGAAGACATTGGGGACTGGCGGGGATGTCACTTTACTCCTCGTCAGTCTTCAAAGCCACTGTCTTCTATTCCTTTCTGTTTCTTAACGCATGAAAAATACGTTCTGTGTCTGACCCTTGAATCCCAATAAACAGGTCAAATTTAAACAGAACACTTACTTTTGCGCTAAGGCTACAAAAAAAATCTCAAAAAGAAAAGGCATACAAATTGTGCAATAAGATGTTTGCATCTTTACAAACAGATTATAGATTTGCATTGTGTAAACGATAAACAATTAACTGGTTAGTGCTCTGAGAGTAAAATCCAGGGAAATACGAATTTCTTGTGTATGTTCAGGGCAGTTGTGCCCAGAAGCAGTTTTTATATTGGAAGTTGTTGTGGTGGAGGAGACTTCAGTGTAGTAACAATATCTCTATTGACGCTATATAATGATGACTATTCAGGCAGGTTACTATCCCATCCTCGCTATTGTTGGGATTCCTGGTGAGGAGAAAGTGAGGTCTACAGATGCTGGAGATCAAAGTTGAAACTTTATTGCTGGAACAGCACAGCAGGTCAGGCAGCATCCAGGGAACAGGAGATTCGACGTTTCGGGCACAGGCCCTTCTTCAGGAAGGTGAGTCGATCTCTGCCCAATTACTAATTCTCCAACCCGTTGTGAATGTCATCGTTTTCTCTGTAGTGTTTATTTGGCAAAGATCCAAACTATTGTCTTCGCTTTCAATCACAATCTCCATTTCTATACCATGAATTTCATATCCCTCGCGTACAAGCATCTGAGGAGAAACGAAAGTGTTCATAACGACGATTACCCCATTTTATCCTGAACTGATTTATATCTCAATATTCCGTCTACCTCAAAACCTGTCGACTCCCACCTTCACAATATTCCCAGTCTTCACTTCTGCCTCAACACTGTTTCTGAATAAACCATCATCCACACCTTTCCAATTACAATTCTCTTCTGGCAACTCTTCTCGTTACACATATTTTGATCACAAACCTTTTCTTACCTCGACCTAGACTTATGCCAGATGCAACGTGTGAAGTCAGTTTGATACTAAAATGAGTTTCAGTATAATCTGTAACCTCACACGAGGGAAAGGACTGTGCTGTAAGTGACCAGGAAGTGACAGTTTCATTCAACTGTTTTGATTCGGGAACTTTCTGAGCAGGAATGGGTGTCACTATCCATTATCTCCCAATTGCAGTGTATTCACACAGTGGCGGAATCCATCTCTTCCTGCTGCTGAGGGTAATACCTTCGTGCTGTCTCCATAATGGAAGGTACAGAAAATCTTCTACATATAATATGGGACAGATTGACTGGTGAAAATAAGAACATGATTAGAATTAATAAAGTGAACTTACTCAAACACTAATTAAATGAAGGTTGGGACGTTACTGCATCAAATGAGTTCCCTCCGAGTATTCAAGGAAGTGGAATGACAGCGAGTGAATGAGTTATAGAGTCATACAGGACAGAAACAGACGCTTCGGTCCAACCAGTCCATGCTGACTATTCCAATTCCAAACTAACTTAGTCCCACCTGACCGCACTTGGCCCATATCCTTTCAAACCTTTCCTGTTCATGTACTTATCCAAATGTCTTTTAAATGTTGTAACGACAAGAAAGAAGTATTGATTACCCTACAAATTCTTTAGACTCTGGAGTTTCTCGTTCCTGCAGACTGGAAAGTAGTTATTATAATCTTAAATATTTAAAACCGGCGTGAGAGGTAAAACAAAAAAAAAGGTACCTTGATGTTAGGTCTGAGGAAAATATTAGAACCTTTTATGAGAAATGTTATAACTCGACACTTGGGAAACCATGATGTGACTAGGTACAGTCAGCTTAGACTGAGAAAGCGGAAATCATCGTTCAGAAACCTGTGGAGTTTGTGTTAGTTGATACATCCACAAGAGAGAATGAGTGCGAGTGGTGTATTTGAATTTGCAGAATGCTTTTTTACATTGTTGCTAACAAGTGAGTAAAGGAAGTTAGAGTACATTGATAAGTTGCAGACGGGGTGATCTGAATATGCCACATGGATTGAGAATTGGCCAGTGGAAGCAATGCTGAGCCTCTTGCACTTTTATGGACTGAAGGCAGTCCATGGGATATCACAAGTTTCGGTGTTTGAACCACAACAATTTCCAAGGAATAGAAATGATTTGGATGTGAGAAATAAACAGCATTTTGTATTGACTAAACAGTACAAGGTTGAGAAGTGCTGGTTTTCAAAAGGACCTGAATGTCCTTGATCATGAGTCATCAAAAATAGCACACCCAAGGCCGTAAGTATTAGCAACTTATACAGTATGCTGCCCTTCATTGTAATATGATTCAAGTGCATAAGTAAAGCCGTCTTTCCGTATTTGTAGGGCCTTGATGAGAGAGTATTTGGGACACTGTGAAGAGGTATGATCTCCTTTGTAAGGCACGATCTCATTCACACTGACACAACTCTAATCCATGAGATGATGACTCCATGAGGAGACAGTGATGGAACTGAGTAATTAATCTGTCGGGTAGGAGACAAAGAGGGATGATTGTGCTGAAACGTGAGGGTTAGCGACTATCACATATTTCTAAAAGAGACACTGTTCAGGTGAGAAATAATTAATTTATTAGATTTATTGTCACATGTGCCTAAGTCCAGTGAATGCTTTATTTGCGAGCAGTACAGGCAGATGACAGTAAGCAAGGACACACAGATCATAGTGTGAAAAATAAACTTGGACAGAGTAAGGTGTGCAGGTTACAATGCGCAGGACATTAAAAACAAACATGATCAACATGAACAAGATCATTATTATTTGGAGTGACAGAGTCCATTCATCAGTCTAACACAGCATACTTTATGTGCCTGAATGATCTCTCCCCACATTAATGTGCCGTCGCCATGAAGTCCTACAAGAAAAATTTAGGGAGTTAGGAACCAACTTAACAAAGTAGGACCACGGAGGTAGTAATCTCAGGATTGCTACCAGTGTCAAGTGCTAGTCACCGTAGGAATGATCGAATAATCAGGAAGAATGTGTGGCTGAAGAGATGGTGCAGGAGGGAGGTGTTCCGATTTTTGGGATATTGGGACCGGTTCTGGGGGAGGTGGGATTATTACAAATTGGACGGTCTACATCTGGTAGACGGTCTACATCTACATTGTGGAGCCAATGTTCGATGGAGTGCATTTGCGAATGCTGTTGGGAAGGGTTTAAACTAATGTGGCAGGGATCGGGAAACAAATCTGTTTGGTGAAAATAAGGGAGGTAGTAAATAAAGCCTAAGTAACTAGATAATGAAATCAGCATGTCTGAGGGGAAGAGGAGGCAGGAAGCGGAGGATGAACACAGAGGGAGTTATAGTTTTAATGCAAGAAGTATAGTAGGTAAGGCAGATGAACCTAGGGCTTGGAATAGTACCTGGGAATATAATGTTATTGATGTTACTGAGACTTGGTTGCGGGAATGGCGTGATTGGCAACTGAATATCCCAGGACATTAATGCTTCAGGCGGGGTAGAGAGGAAGGTACAGGGGGTGGAGAAGAAGTGTTACTGGTCAAAGAAGATTTCACAGCTGTGCTGAAGGAGGGCACGATGGAAGATTCGAGCAGCGAGGCAATAGATTAGATTAGATTACCTACAGTGTGGAAACAGTCCCTTTAGCCCAACAAGTCCACACCGACCCGCCGAAGCACAACCCACCCATACCCATTCCCCTACATTTACCCCTGCACCTAACACTACGAGCAATTTAGCGTGGCCAATTCACCTAACCTGCACATTTTTGGACTGTGGGAGGAA
>NW_025211227.1:8566-19152 GCF_004010195.1 Chiloscyllium plagiosum
GTGTGTGTGTGTGTGTGTAGTGAGTGCAGAGTGTCTTAAGTCTGTGAGGGGGTGCATGTGTGGGAGTCTGTGTGTCTATAAGGGTGTGTGTGTGTATCTGTGTCCGTCATCATGTGAGAGTGTGTGTAGGAATATCTGTGTGTGTGTGTTTGTGTGTGTAGTGCAATGGTGATCACCTGTAATGTGTCATTAACCCAAGGTCCCGGTTGAGGCCCTCCCTATGGGTACCGAACTTAGCTATCAGCCTCTGCTCAGCCACTTTCCTCTGCTGCCTGTCCCGAAGTCCACCTTGGAGGATGGTCACCCGAATGTCCGAGGCTGAATGGCCTGGATCACTGAAGTGTATGCGTAGGGCTTGTCCATAGGGAATGGCTGTTTTAAGATGTTTTGTGTGGAAGCTGGAGAAGTGTAGCATTGTGAGGTTGTCTGTGGGTTTGCGGTAGAGTGTGGTGCTGAGGTGTCCATCCTTGATGGAGACGCATGTGTCCAAGAATGAGACAGACAGTCGAGAGTAGTCCATGGTGAGTTTGATGGTGGGATGAAAATTATTGATGTCGCTGTGTAGTTTTATCAGTGACTCCTCGCCATGGGTCCACAGGAAGAAAATGTCATCAATGTACCTGGTGTACAATGTCGGTTGGAGATCCTGCATAGAGAAGAAATCTTGTTCGAAGCTGTCCTGCACAGAGAAGATGCACCGTGTACATGGAAGGTACTCATGTGACTCAGCTAACATTGTCTCTCTTATACATCCTCTCTCTCAACCTTTCTTCATGAAAACAACAGGTCGCTCCCTCCCAGTTGGGGAACACTTCAGTGGTCCAGGACATTCAGCCTCGGACCTTCGGGTGACCATCCTCCAAGGTGGACTTCGGGACAGGCAGCAGAGGAAAGTGGCAGAGCAGAGGCTGATAGCTAAGTTCGGTACCCATAGGGAGGGCCTCAACCGGGACCTTGGGTTCATGTCACATCACAGGTGATTATCATTGCACTACACTCACACACACAGATATTTCAACACACACACACACACTCTCACATGCACACGGACACAGATACACACAGACGCGCACACAGACACCCACACACACCCTTATAGACACACACACTCACACATGCACCCCCTCACAGACTTAAGACACTCTGCACTCACTACACACACACACACACACGGCTCGATCGTAACACAGAATTTATAGCAAACGTTTGCAGTGTGATGTAACTGAAATTATACATTGAAGAATTGGTTGTCTGTTAAGCCTTTCATCTGTTAGAATACAGTGATAGTTTCACTTCTTTCATGAAAGATCTGTATTCTAACAGATGAAAGGCTTAACAGACAATCAATTCTTCAATGTATAATTTCAGTTACATCACACTGCAAATTTTTGCTATAAATTCTGTGTTACGATCGAGCCCTCCACAATCACCTGATGAAGGAGTCTCGCTCCGAAAGCTAGTGTGCTTCCAATTAAACCTGTTGGACTATAACCTGGTGTTGTGTGATTTTTAACTTTGTACACCAAGGAGAGGGGCTTGGTGGATGTTGAGGTTTGGGAAAGATCTTTGATTACTCTTGGTCACGTCTGCGTTAGGAGGGACGAAGTGGTGTGATTTCCAAAAGACATCAAGAAGGACAAGTCCCCAGGTCTGGATAGGATCTATCCAAGGTTACGGAGGGATGCGAGAGAGGAAATAGCTGAGGCTTTAACAGATATTGTTGCAGCGTCCTTGAACACGGGGAGATACCTGGGGAATGGACAATTGCTAATGGTGTCTCCTTGTTTAAGGAATAATCCAGGAAATTGCAGACCTGTGAGCCTGACGTCAGTGGTAGGGAAGCTACTGGAGAAGATACTGAGGGATAGGATATATACCTATTTAGAATGCAATGACTTGTCAGCATGGCTTTCTGCAGGTATGGTAATGGCTTACAATCTTAATAGAATTGTTTGAAGAGGTGACAATGTTGATTGATGAGGGAAGAGATATAGATGTCATATAGATGGACTTTGGTAAGGTATTCGATAAATTTCCCCGTGGTAAGCTGATGAAAAATTTGAAGTTGCATGGGTGTTCTAGCTAGATGGATAGAGAACTGGTTGGGCAACAGGAGACACAATGTAATGATGGAAGGGAGCTTCTCAAAATGGAGATCTGTGACAGTGGTGTCCCACAGGGGCCCTTGCTGGGACATTGTTTTTTGTGGTGTCTATAAATGATTTGGAGGAAGGTGTAGCTTGTTTCATTAGCAAGTTTGCAGGTGACACTAAGATTGATGGAGTAGCAGACAGTGAAGAGGACTGTCCGAGAATACAACAGAATATAGATAGATTGGGGAGATGGGCAGAGAAATGACAGATGGAGTTCAATTTGGACAAATATGAGGCAATGCATTTTGTACGATCCAATCCAAGAGCGAACTATACAATAAATAGAAAAGTATAGGGGAAAATTGATGTACAGAGAGATCTAGGTGTTCAGGTCCATTGTTCCCTGAAGGTGGCAAGGCAGATCAGTAGAGTGTTCAATAAAGTGTATGGCATGGTTTCCTTCATTGGACCGGGTACTGAATATAAGATTTTGCAGGTCATATTACAGTTGTATAAGACTTTAGTTTAGCCACATTTGGAATACTGCATACAGTCTGGTCGCCACACGAGCATAACGATGTGGATGCTTTGGAGAGTGTGCAGAGGAGGTTCACCAGGATGTTGCATGGTATGTAGGGTGCCAGCCATGAAGAGAGATTGAACAAATTGGGATTATTTTCATTAGATAGACGGTGATTTAGGGGGAACCTGATCCTTGGATGGCGAGGGATATTGAGGATCTGATAAGGTCATTAAAGAAGGCATACATTGGGTTTAAGATATCGGGCTTAAGTCAATCCTTAGATGACTACACAAAGTGTAGAAGCACCCTTAAGAGGGGAATCAGACCCAAAGAAAAGGACATGACATGGATATCTCAGAAAAGGTGAAAGATAATCCCAAGAGGTGCTCTAGCCATATTAAGAGTAAAGCGTGACTCAGGATAGAATAGGTCCCCTTACTGATGAGCATGGCTGTCCTTGTGTCGAATCACCAGGAATTGGGGGGAATTGTAAATGAATATTTCTTCTTCATGTTTAATCAGGAGCAAATGAACCTTACTAAGGAAATAAAGAAAGCAAGTGGGAATGTTTTGGTCTGCATGCATATTATCAAAGTGAAGGCACTTGCTACCTTAAAGCACAATAAGGTGAATAAACCCCCTGGGCAAGAACATGTCCATCCTAGGGAAAAAATTGCAGTGGCTCTTGCACAGATTTTTGCTTCATCGTTTGCCACGGGAGTGGTTCCATTGTTTAAGAAAGGTAGCAAAGACAAGCCAGGGAGCTCTTAGTTAGTGTGCGTAACATCAGTGTTAGGCAAGTTGTTGGAGACGATAATGAGAGACAGGATGAACCATCATTTGGAAATTCAAGGTATGATTAGAAATAGTCAGTATGGATTTTTGTGCGGGAAATCATGTCTGACAAAACTTTTAAATTGTTTCAAAGTGATAACCGCAAGAGTAGATCAGGGTAGGACAATGGATGATCTGTATACGGACTTTAGTAAGACGATTGACAAGGTCCCATACGGCAGGTTAGTCAGTGAGGTTAGGTGAAATGGGCTCCAGAGAGAGCTAACTAATTGGATTCAAAATTGGCTCGATGGTAGGAAGCAGAGGGTGATGGTTCAAGATTGTTTCTCAGACTGGAGGTCTATAACTAATGGTGTGCCACAGGTGTCGGTGCTGAGACCTTTGTTATTTCTTATTTACATAGATGTTCTGAATGTGAATATACAAGGCATGAATGAGGGCCATAAGACATAGGAGCAGAAATTGAAATGTTCAGCCCATCGAGTCTACTCCACTATTCAATCATGGCTGGTAAGTTTCTTAACCCCATTCTTCTGCTTTCTAGCCATAACCCTTGATCCCCTTGACAATCAAGAACCTGTCCATCTCAGTCTTATATATATTCATTAACCTGGTCTCCACAGCCTTCTGTGGCATTGAATTCCATGGATCCACCACTCTCTGGTTGAAGAAGTTTCTCTTTATCTCCGTTCTAAAAGCTGTTCCTTTTACTCTAAGACTGTGCCCTCGGGTCCTAGTCTATTCTACCAATGGAAACATCTATTCTGTCCAGACTATTCAGTATTCGGTATATTGCAATTAGATCTCGCCTCATCCTTCTAACATGCATTGAGTACAGATCCAGAGTCCTCAAAGTTTCCTCATATGGCAAGCTTTTCATTCCTGAGACCATTGTCGTGAAACCCCCCTGAACACGTTCCAAGGCCAGTACATCTGTTCTGAGATAAGGGGCCCAAAACTGCACAACATACTCCAATTACTCCCAAGAAGGTTACTACATTTACGGATGATACAAAGTTAGGAGGTATCGTTGATAGCGATGAACGTTATCAGAAATCATAGAGGGATTTTAATCTGATGGGGAAGTGATCTGAGGATTGGCAACTGCAATTAAATACAGATAAGTCGGAGGTGTTACACTTTGGAAAGTAAAACAAAGGTAGGGCTAATACAGTAAATGGTTAGGTTCTAAGGAGTGTTCTGGAACAGAGAGACCTAGGACCAGAAGTCCATATTTTACTGGAAGAGGCATCACGGGTAGACAGAGCGGTAAAGAAGGCATTTAGCATGCTGGCCTTCATCGTTCAAAGCATTGAATATCGGAGTTGGGACATTATGCTACCATTCTGTCAGTCGTTGGTGAGGTCACACTTGGAGTATTGCGTACAGTTTTGGTCATCCTATTAACCTGAAAAGAGTACAAAGAAGCTTGACAAGGATGTTGTCAGGATTAATAGGCCAGCCTTATAAGGAGGGGTGGGCCAGGTTCGGATATCATCCCTTGGAATGTAGGAGAATGAGGGGGTGTTTTTTTTATGGAGATGCATAATATCATGCGGGCCATAGAGTAGATGAATGTGTAGAGTCATTTTCCCAGAGATTATGGACTGAAAATTACAGGGAATAGTTTTAAGGTGAGAGGGGAAAGATTTAAGAATGACCTGAGGGGCAACTTCATTATGCAGAGAATGTTTTTGAAATGGAATGGGCTGTCAGAAAAAGTGGTTGAGGCAGGTACAATAACAACATGTAAAAATGAATTGATACATAGATGGGAAGGGTTGAGAGCGATATGGTTCAAATGTGGGCAATTGGAATTAGTTGAGTGGTCAGCACGGACCAGTTTGGGCCAAAGGGCCAGTTCCCATGCTCGATCAGTCTATGATTCAATGAAACTCCATTTAAGTCAGTGACACAGTGACACTCCGGCTTACACCAGCCCACACCACGTCACCTGTCAGGGGGCACTCTGGGCTACATCAGCTCAAACTGTGTCACCGTCAGGGGGACACTCCGGCTACAACAGCCCACACCATGTCACTGTCAAGGGCACACTCTGGGCTATACCATCCCACTTCATATTGCTCTTGGGGGACACTCGTGGATAGAGCAGCCCACATCATCTCGCCATGCAGCGGTTTCTATCATTTGATTGTCGAAGGTGCAGATGTTACCCACCTGCTTGGTAATGTTCACTATGAGGTCAGTAATCCCCATCATACACTTGCCCTTTACTATGGAACAGCCCGACCCTCTTTGCCGTGTACGTAGTCGAGGGCATACCGGTTTTGCTGAGGAGATAGACGAAATTCTAAGAGCATGTCCTTACCTCCTGCTAATTCCAAGCGGTCTCCTTGCCCAAGCGGGTTGGACCACAAATAAGATAGTTTCAATTTTGATGGCTAATAATTCCTGCATATCTTCCTCAGGAAAAGGTACTGAGAAATGTGTAAGCCAGAAACTGGGCTTCACTGTTACCCAAAGCCATACCACCCCTGAAATGCACGCAGAATACAGGTGAAACTCAACGTTTCGTAGGGAAACCCCAGCCCCATTCCCAGGTAGTTGGGCAGGGAACAGTAGTTATGGAAACTGCCCCTACAGCTACAGCACAGGGATTACCCATTTCATTAAGAACAATGAAGACAGTAACTTTGTCTTGGTTGACCAAAATAATATCCAGGTTTAGTTTAGATAATGGAGGTGGCTTCCCAATATGAAGCAGGCCTGCCTTTGTGACGACTCTGAAAATATGGGTAGTCCATATCTGCAAAATATGGTCGCACTGGGCTCTTAGGGTGAAAGCTGGTCAATAAAAAGTGGTTGGTCTTTCAGTAAGAGATGTGATCATTGTCCCAGACTGGTTCCTGCCACCCCACAACTGAGAAGATGGAGATGTTATTAGGGGTCTCATAGTAAGGTGTGCGTCATTAAACACCACAAAGAGCCTGAATATCCACAATAACAGAGACACACTCCTCCAGTAGGCTTATGCATGAGATGCGAGGCGCCACAGGGAAGCAGTGGCAGTTGGAACATTGGACCAAGGCCCATGGAATAAACATAGTCACATTTATTTAAGTGCATCCCTATCCTGTACAGTTGTAACAAATTGGATATGCTTCCCCAGACTTATTATAGGAATTCCACAGGCTAGCAGGTGGGGATAAGTAATAATCAAAGGAAAGATTATATCCAATAAATGCCGAACAGGTATTCCATACTCCGTTGTTGAGATTCAGGAGGGGGATAGGTATCAAAGAGCCCTTTGCTGATGTGAGGGCGTAACAGACCATTTCATGCTGGCTGAATATTTTATGATGACTTTGCAAAAGCAAATTGTTAGTGAAGGGCGACATCTGCCCCTTTCTCTTTTGTGACGTGCCGATTTAGGCCTCTTTGAGTAGAGGCAACGCTTACGAGGAACACCGAAAGAACAACTGAAAGCAAACTGGCACAAAACACCTTGACAGGGTAAAGACCATTGAGACTTGTTCTGTAAATGAACTGTCCAATTTTCTTGGTGCAGTTGACCATTGTGGCAGTCATTCTTGGTAACATTCCATGCATCAAAGGAATCAGTTTCCTGGGCACATGAGGACATCTTTTCAGTTTAAACGGTACACAGTTTCTGGTTGCTCAATATCACACGGGTAAACAGCCCCTTCTTCAGCACTAATGCTGGTGACAACGAGACCACATAAGTTCGATCTTCATCATAATGGCCGTTCTGCATTAAAGAGTAGGGTATGTAAAACAGAAGAAGAATTCCGATTCGAAGCATGCAGCTAAATCATAGTAGTCTGGTTTGATACCAACTGATTCCGTTTCGTCTTCCAGGTCCCCATCGTCTCCACCTCCATCATCACCATCACCACAATCACCCCCCACCCCGGAAGGGTCTCATCTAATGACCATGGAATGATGACGGTGAACCCAGGCGGAATGCCCGGCGACCTTAACAGCAGTCAGGCTGGTGAGGAGAACATGGCAGGGCCCTTGCCATTGAGATTGGAGGCTGCAGCTTGTGCAAATCATGATTAGAATAAAGAGTTGGGATATTCAACAGTTGGGATATTGTTGAGCAAGGGGAGCAGCACAGACCTTCGAGTGAAGATCTCGCAAAACTATGGTCAAAGAAAGAACACAGGAGGACATATGCTCAGTCATGTGTTTGAAAGGAATCGGGGAGGAGGCATCATTCCTAGGGGAGAGGACAGCTCGACCTCGGATGATTTCGGCTGGAGACAAGCGAGTTTTACCCACAGGGGTTTCTTGTAGGTGGAGCAATACCAGAGGCAGCAACCTAACCCAGGAAAGACCTGTCTCAGAATTCTATTTGGCAAGTTTAGTTTTCAGACTCTGGTCACCATGCTCCACGAGTCCTGCAGCCTGTGGGCAATAAGTACAATGAAGTTAGTGGTGGATCCCAAAATGAGAGCATAATTAATCATTAATATCTCCAATAAAATGGGGGGCATTGTCAGAACGTAGACAAAAGCAAATGCCAAAGCAGATAATAATCACCTTGAGTAAAATATTACAACAATTTTAGCAGTAGCGTTGGAAGTGGGGTAAGCTTCTACCCATCAAGGAAAAAAAATCAACAGTGACCAAAACATACTTATAGTGCAGACAACTTTGCAACTCAATGAAGTCTTTAACCATCTTTTGAAGTTGGCATTGTTCTGTCAGAGATCGACTCACACTTGTCAGAGAACATAGAACATAGAAAGTACAGCACAGAACAGTCCCTTTGTCCCACGATGTTGGGCCGAGATTTAATCCTAATGTAAAATATAGCAACAACCTCCGCACCCTCAACTCACTGCTATCCATGTGCATGTCCAGCAGTCGCTTAAATGTCCCCAATGACTCTGCTCCCACCAACACCAGTGATAACGCATTCCATGCATTCACAACTCTCTGTGTAAAGAAAAAACTACCTCTGACATCTCCTTTATACCTTCCTCCTAATATTTTCAAACTATGAGTTCGAGTACCAGTCATTCCTGCCGTATGGAAGATTCTCTGGCTATTGACTATCTGTACCTCTCATTATTTTGTACACCTCTGTTTGGTCTCCTCTCTTCCTCCTTCTCTCCAGAGAGAAATGTCCGAGCCTATTCAACCATTCTTCATAAGGCAAGCCCTCCAGTCGAAGCAGCATCCTGGAAACCATCTTTTCACCTTGTCCCAAGCCTCTGTATCTTTCCTATAGTAGGGCGACCAGAACCGGACATAATATTCCAAGTATTGCCTCACCAGAGACTTGTAGAGCTGCAGCAAAACCTCACGGCTCTTAAACTCTATCCCCCTGTTAATGAAGGCCAAAACACCATATGCTTTCTTAACAACCCTATCCACTTGTGTGGCAACTTTGAGGAATATATGTACTTGCACACCAAGATCCCTCTGTTCCTCCACACTGCTAAGACTCCTGTCTTTAGTCCTATATTCAGCATTCGAGTTCCACCTTCCAAAATGCATCACTTCGCATTTATCCGGGTTGAACTCAATTTGCCATTTCTCAGCCCAGCTCTGCATTTTATGTCGCGCTGCAGCCTGCATAGCCCTCTATACTATCAACGACATGTCCAAACTTTGTGTCATCTGCAAATTTACTAACCCACACCTCAACCTCCTCATCCAAGTCATTTGTAAAAACTACAAAGAGTAGAGGCCCAAGGACAGAACCCTGCGAGACCCCACTTAACACTGTCGTCCAGGCAGAATACTCTCCATCTACAGCCACTCTCTGCTTTCTGTCAGCCAGCCAATTCTGTATATACCTGTTTAATGTCTGGAAACAGAGTGTTGATGGACGGTTGTCTGTGTATGTCTGATTAATGGACGGTGATCGGGTGGTGGTGCAGGGTGTGTTTTCTGTACATATCTGTTTAATGACAGGAGACAGACTGGTGGTGGTCGAAGGTTGTGTGTGTATTTCTGTGCATATCTGCTCAATGGAAGGAGAATAGGGTGGTGGTGTAGGGTTGCGTGTGTGTGTGTTTCTGAGTATCTCTGTTTAATGGCAGGAGATAGGGTTATCGTGGAGGTGTGTGTGTGATTATGTGCATATCTATTTAAGGACTGGAGACAGGGTAATGGTAGAGGGTTATGCGTGTGTATTTCTGTGTATATCTGCTCAATGGCAGGAGAACACGGTGGTGGAGGAGGCTTGTGTGTGTGTGTTTCTGTGTATATGTGCGTAATGGCAGGAGACAGGGTGGTGGTGTGTGTGTTTCTGTGTATATCTGTTGAATGGCAGGAGACAGGGTGGTCGTAGAGGGTTCTCTGTGTGTTCCTGCATATATCTGCTTAATGGCAGGAGGAACGTTGTTCATGGAATATTGTGAGTGTATGTGTGTGTTTCTGCGTATATCTATTTAATGGCAGGAGACAGGGTGGTGATGGAGGGTTGTGCATGTCTGTGCGTTTTTGTGTATATCTGTTTAAGGGCAGTAGGCAGGGTGTTCGTGGAAGGTTGTGTGTGTGTGTATTTCCGTGTATAGCTGTTTGATGACAGGAGTCAGGGTGGTGAAGGAGGTTTAAGTGAGTGTGCGTGTGTGTTTCTGTGCATATGTGCTTATTGGCACGAGACAGGGTGGTGATAGAGGGTAGATATCTGTGTTTCTGTGTCTAAGTGCTTACTTCTAGGAGACAGGGTGGTGGTGGAGGATTTTGTGTGTTTGTGTTTCTGTGTATATCTGTTAATTTGCCGGAGACAGAGTGTTGGTGAAGGGTAGTCTGTGTGTTTTTTTTTCTGAGTCTGTCTGTTTAATGCTGGTGTTAGGGTGATGGTGAAGGGATGTGTATGTTTTTCTGTATTTATCTGCTCAATGCCAGGAGGCAGACTGGTGTTGATGGAGCGTTGTGTGTGTGTCTGTTTCTGTGTATATATGATTAATTGCAGGAAACAGGGTGACGGTGGAGCGTTCTGCATGTATGTGTGTTTCCGTGTATATCTGTTTAAGGGCAGGAAACAGGGTGGTGGTCGAGGGATATGTGTGTGTTTGTGTATATATCTGCTTAGTGGCAGGAGACAGGGTGGTGGAGGAGGGTATAGTGTCTGTGTCTCTGTGTCTATGTGCTTACTGGCAGTAGGCACGGTGGTGGTGGAGGGTTGTGTATGCATTTGGGTTTCTGCGTCAGTAGGCAGGGTGTTCATAGAA
>NW_025211227.1:20453-22183 GCF_004010195.1 Chiloscyllium plagiosum
GTCCATAGCCTTGTATGCCTTGTCATCACAAGTGTATATCTAAACACGACTTTAATGTTCCAAGCATTTCTGTCTCTGCCATCCTTACAGGCTGTGAGTTCCAGATTCCCAATACCCACTGTCTGGGTAAAACAGATAAGAAAAGAGACTCCTAGTAGAAAGCATAGTGGGAATGGACCGTTTTGTGCCTTGGGTGTGACAAGAACATTTTGTGTTTTTATATTTCTGAAATGCCAATAATCATGATATCATGGGTTCCTCTTTTAAGGGCATAAGACACACAAAAGGAACAGGCCATTCAACAAAGTTAAAGCTGATGTTTGACATCAACTCACCTCTCTCACTTCATCTCCATATCTCTGGTTTTCTGAATGCCCAAGGTTTCTAGACCCACTGGTTAAGAGAACCAGCCTCCCAATGTCTATCCTGCTCTTTTTAAAATGTTGTATGTTTCAATTCAATAATTGCTAATTTTTCTAAATCCCAGAAAATATAGATCCATTCTACTCTGTCTATCAATCCAGTAAGTCTATTAAAACTTAGGTGTGCCCTAAGGCACGCATAATCGCACTGAAGCAAGACTTTCTTACTCTTTTACTCCAGCCTGCTTGCAGTAAAGGCTAAAATATTATACAGATATAGATGTCTGCAGCACATAAAAAGGCCCTTCAGCCCATCGAGCATGCATCGGTCAAACATTACCACCTAACTATTCTAATCACATTTGTCAGCACTTGGTCCATAGCCTTGTATGCCTTGGCATCAGGTGTATATCTAAACACGACTTAAATGTTCCAAGGATTTCTGTCTCTGCCATCCTTACAGGCTGTGAGTTCCAGATTCCCAATACCCACTGTCTGAGTAAAACAGGTTTTCCTTTCATTCCCTATAAGTCTCCTGTCCCTTATCCTATATCTATGCCTTTGGTGATTGATCACTCTACTAGGGGAAAAAAGTTCCTTCCTTTCTACCCTATGTCCTTCATAATTTTATACATCCCTATCAGTCCCTCTCTATCTCCTCTGCTCCTATTCTTCACTAAAACCCTCCAGCCCCTGTAACCTACTTGTATTTGTCTTCCTAATTGCTTGATGTACTTCTACATCAACTTTGTGATTTGCATACACCAGCACTAACATTTGTTTTTGAACAACAGCAATTATGGATTTCTCACCTGCTGTTTTTATACCAATAATAGCTTCAGTGATTCGTTTTAACAATGAACCTGGAACTGGATTTGAAAATGACAAGATTTAACAAACAATCCACATGACCAGCGCAACAGCGAAAGTGATATGGGCTAATCTTTATCAAGATCTGACAACCTTTAACAGTTGAATAGGGCAGGTTCATGGGCCAAGAGTGTTATCAAATTTAATTTCAAGGAATGAAGAACAAAATGCTTTGTTAAACACACTCTCTTGCAATTCTCCAGATTTTGAGAATAGATTAAACAAAACCTACTGTGAAAACAGATCAAACAACACAAAAATAGTAGAAACAGGAGGAGTGGAACAGGAAGAGTACAGCCCATGGAGTTGGCTTCACCATTCAATATAATCATGACTGATTTTCAGCTTCAACTCCATTTTCCGCCAGAAAAATAAAAAAAATTGTCTATAACAGCTTTCCTTGAATAACTATTTAATGAGCTGCAGTAGATCCTTCCAAATGTTCAATTTAAATAGCTACTTTTGGAGTTTCCAGGTATAAGGTAGTGTAGCTCTGAT
>NW_025211228.1:0-3296 GCF_004010195.1 Chiloscyllium plagiosum
GGACGTCTAAAACAAGAGTCATAGTATTAGGTACAGTCAAGCCACTCTGCATTGAGATGAGAATAAATGTCTGCACTCGCAGACTGGTGAACCTAGGGAATTCTGTCCCACATATGACTGTGGAAACTAAGGCACTGAATATAAATAAGGATTTCTAGGCACTAAAGGGGTGAAGTTGCAGCAGGAGTTTGGTGTGGAGACACAGGATCAGCCATTGTTATATTGAATGGAGAACAAAATTGACGGACCAAAGTTCCTATTTCATATTTTTCTGATATATGATCACTTCAAAGGATATACAGTATATAGTGTTAAGGAAAAGTTAATTGAAGATACAGTATATAGTGTTAAGGAAAAGTTAATTGAAGAGTTTTTTAATCAAAACCTAGATTGGGGAAGGCTCAATGTGTTGAAAGGCCCACTCATTTTGCGATGTTTCTGTGCAGTCTGTGGAAAAGCTCTGTTATTGTTGTCATAAACTCTCAGATGTAAGGGAGGAGGTCTCTGCAGTGTCGACAGGACTCTGCTTCCTATTCCCTTTTCCGATACAGAGGCTGGTGCCGGGTGTTATCTCATTTTTATCCATTAAGACCTCGGAGAAGTTTGATATTGCGGCCTTGCATGGCCGCTTCAGAGACCATTGAAGAGTTTAGCACATGGCTGTGTGTCTGGACTCACTTTTTGGCTCGACCAGGAAAGCACGGGAGATTCACTTCCTGAATGTACATTGGGAAAGGAAATTTACGTTGACAATGGACATGCGCTTCAAGGTCAATATTACTGGCACCAGATTTTAGATCTCGATATTATATTAATTGCTTCTAACTTCCACCAGCGGCCAGAGCATTATTCTGGTCTGAATTAGTAATCCAGTGACATTTCCACAGCAACACCGTCTCCACATGGGGGCCTATCGGACACAGCACTGTGCATATTATTTCTGTGCTGGTCGACAGTTCCGTCAAAGGAATTCCCTCCAATTTGATTCTCGTGATGGGACTGAGGGGGTGGTAATTAGTCAATTAGTCGGGACGCTTTTGTGTAATTTTCCACCTTGCCAGGGAGATGTCAGAGTTGGAGCTGGAATGAAACAGCTTCCACAGAGACACGGCTTGTTGTGCAGCACAAGTCTTTAGTTCTATTGCAGGAATGGTGTCAGGGCCTATTCCCTTTGTCGTATCTACTGTGTTCAGCTGTTTCTTCATGTTACGTGCAGCGAATCGAATTGCTTGAAGTCTGGCATCTGTGCTTCTGTCGGGACCATCCAAGCAACACTTCTGGCTGAGGATGGTGTATACACTGCATCCTTCTCTTTTACACTGATGTGCTAGAAGGTTCCATTTTTTTCGCGGAATGGTAAAGCAATAGCCAAATAGTGTTGCTGCTGATGTGTTCCCTCCCACAATCCAAAAATCCTTGCTAACCCCAGTAATGTTCTGGTGACCTAAGTTCGAACCCTGTTACAGTACATGATGGAATTCAAATCCAATAAATGTTTGGGATTAAGAGATGAATTCTTTGAGGAGAAAGTGAGGTCTGCAGATGCTGGAGATCAGAGCTGAAAATGTGTTGCTGGAAAAGCAATAGCCAAGTGATGTTTCTACTGATGTGTTCCCTCCCCCAATCCAAAAATGTGCAGGTTATTGTCCTTGCTAACCCCAGTAATGTTCTGGTGACCTTAGTTCGAACCCTGTTACAGTACATGATGGAATTCAAATCCAATAAATGTTTGGGATTAAGAGGATAATGATGATCAATTGCTAATTGTGGGAGAAATCGATTTGGTTCACTGATGTCCTTTAGGGAAGGAAACTGGCATCCATACCTGCTCTGACCCACACGTAACTCCAGACACACAATGCCATTGAATCTTAACAGTCCTCTGGGCAATAAATGCTGACCTAATCCCAATGAACATTGTTTCCAAATAATATTTGTGGAGTCCTTTTCTCTCGTCAGTTGTTCCATGATTCAACTCGATTTCTGACTGGATGTGGCAGGACTGCAGAGCTTCCATCTGATATGTTTTCTTTGTAATCATATTGCACCCTCTATCAGATATTAGTCATGCTATTTGGAATCTAAGTACAGTAGTCAGTGTGATAGCTTTAAATGGATTGTCATCAGTTTTAGGTACTGACCCTGGTATATTCACCCACAATCGTCAATGAAACATCGATCCAATAATTGGAATAATAGACTGAAAGATTAGACTGGACAAAATGTTACAGGTTGTAACTGAATACAATTCTCCTTCTGTCCAGCTGTGATCTACAGTACCACATCAATTTCCAGGTTTGAGCTGCAATTTCTGCAATGCAATTCAGCTGTCTGTCCCCCAGTTCACACCAAGACGCAGTCACCCATCACCCCGTGGCCTACCCTGTTTACTGATGTGCTAATACTTCCATTTTAATATTCTCATTCCTCTGAGTGTCTGTCCATGGTGTCACACCTCTTGCTTGTCATGTTTCTGAAAACCCCTAAATATTGTCCGGGGCAGCACCGTGGCTCAGTGGTTAGCGTTGCTGCCTCACAGCGCTGGGGACCCAGGTCCGATTCCATCCTCTGGCAACTGTCTTGCACATTTTCCCTGTGTCTGTGCCAGTTCTTTTTTTCGCGTGCTCCGGTTCCCTCCCACAATCCAAAAATGTGCAGGTTGTTGTCCTTGCTAAACTGCCGATAGTGTTCAGGAATGTGCAGGTTAGGTCAATTAGTCAGGGGTAAATATAGGATAGGGGAATGTGTCTGGTTGGTTTAGTCTTCACAGGATTGGTGTGGACTTGTTGAGCCGAAGGGCCTGTTTCCACACTATAACAATTACAATTCTGATATTCATCAGAACCTTTTCCGTCCAATAGTGCCACTTTCGGTTTTAACATTGTAACTGTTTCTCTCCGTTTCTCTCCATGGCCTTGATTAAGAACTTTGTAGTGTCAATGATGCCAATCTTGTTTAATTTTAGGACCAATGAATTTGTACATCTTGCGTTATTGTTCACATCCCAGTGTACAGTGCTCCATATTGGACAGGGCGTTTGAGCAGCTTTGATACACGTCTTTCAAGCTGTTAAAAACCAGAAATTGCTGGAGAAACTCAGCAGGTCTGGCAGCATCTGTGAAGACAGAGAAACAGAGATAGTGTATCAAGTCCAGATTGACCCTTGTTCAGAATTGAAAAGGACGTTTTAATCCCTTGACAAAAGTGGACGAGGGATGATGGGAAACAGAACATGTGGAGGTGCAATGTCACAGAGGAGAGACTTTTGATTGTGGTGAAAGAGAAACAGATGTAAA
>NW_025211228.1:5193-22184 GCF_004010195.1 Chiloscyllium plagiosum
GTCTTATTGGCACTAGTAAGAGTTTCACACTGCCTTAGTATTGTAACATGGAGAAAGACAAATCACAGTATGAAGTTTGGGCTGAGTGTTGTTTACCTGTCATTGTTTTAAATATTGTTTCAAATTTGCAATGTTTATTCGTGAATGCTTGTTCTTGAAGTTAGTATCAAATGGAATGGAGGACGTTGAGAGGTGACATTTTCGAAGTTAATAAAATCATGGGAGGCATGGATAGGGTGAATTGCCAAGGTCTTTTCCACACGGTAGTGGAGATCAACCATATAGGATACAGCTTTAAGGTGAAAAGGGGAAGATATAACAGGGACAAAATGACAACTTTTTCACGCAGAGGAGGTGTGTGTATGGAATGAGCTGCCAGATGCGCTGGTCGATTCAAGTACAGCGACAACATTTAAAAGACATTTGGACAATCATGTGAATGGGAAGCGTTCAGAAGCATGTGGACCAAATGCAATCAGTTGGGACTAGTTTAGTTTGGAAACCCTGGTTAGCATGGACAGGTTGGATGAAATGTTTGTGTGCAATATGACTGTATGAATCTAGAAAGCGAGGGAACAAGCAAGAAATAAACGGAAAAAGGATGAAAAGATATGATGTAAATAAATTGTCAAGAAATATAAGAACAAGCATCACAAGTTTTTCTGTGTGTATATAAAAAAAGTTGAAGATGAGTGTGAGACCTTTGGCAGAAAAAAAGTCAGGAAAGTATATTGAGGACATTCGGAGGGTGTGACTGGGGAAGTGACTACAGGGGACAGGCAGATAATTTACACCAGTATTTGACATCAATCCTCACAGAGAAGGCACTGAAAGTATTTCACAATCATCAAGGAATTGGTAATAGGAGGGTTCTTGAACTGTCTCTAATAAAAGGTGCAAAGTCTTTAACAACAGATAAGACGAAGGATAGGCAGGTCAGCCGTAATTCATAATTGGTTTTAAAAGAAGTGGTTACAGAGTGACTGGTGCCACTGTGTGAAATATTCCATAACTCTCTGGATTATAGAAGTGTTCCAGCGAAACTCGTGAAGCTCCAATATGTCACCTGTTTTGGATGGAGCGAGACAGAAAGCAGGAACTATTTACCCTATCCATTACTGCTGGGAATCTGCGACAGTCTGTTATTAAGGAAGGAATTGCAGGGCATTTATAAAAGCTTCAGGCAGAGTCAGCATGGTTTTGTGAAAGGAAAACTATATTTTGACTGTAAAATCATGCAACGTTTTTCTGGTGATCCCTGAGAATGTGACAAGCGGACTTGATAAAGGGGGACTGGTAGACATGACGCTTTCCAGAGATTTTCCACAAGGTATCACAAAGTAAAGGTTCTTCCACCAGACAGATACTCATAGTATGATGGATAACATGGATAGTTATCACAGAGAAATTGGAGAGTCAGGATGCATCGATCTTTATGATAAAGACATATCTTCTGGAGTAGCACCAATATCAGTCCAATGGCTTCAGTTATTTACATCTATACTGAGAGCCTGAAACAGGGAGCTGAGTGCAATACACATCCGAGTTTGAGGATGACACTGTCAGCCAAAAGGCAGGCTGTTATTTAATGAAAAGGAGTCCCAACAAAAGGGCAGTACAAAAGGATTGGAGTATTCTTGCGCGTGAAACATAAAGTCATCATGCTGATGCAGAAAGTAACTAGATTGGTGCATTAAGCGGGTTTCTGGGATGAGAGGGTTGAATTATTGAGTACATCTAAAATGGTGAGGCAATTCATTGTGCTTGAAATGAATGAGTGTGACATTACTGAAATGGACAAGGTACAGAGGGGGCTTGACAAAGTATTTGTTGAGAATGTGGTTCCACACCTGGGCAGAGTGTCTCACTCCGGGACATTGATACAGAATAAGGGATATCGATTTCATACTGAGATGTAAAGAAATGTCATCTTTCAGACGGTAGTGAATTTCTGGAATTCCCGAACCCAGAGATTTTTGGAAGGTGCGTCACTGAATGTATTTACAGAGGGGGTGGATTGGTTTCGGACATATAAGCGAGTTGAGAGATACGAGGGGGTAGCAGGAAAGTGGAGTTGAGCCAGCCAGGATTTTACAAGGACATTTTCGAAACAAGGCCTAACCATCGGAGTGACCTCAATCTGCTCCTGTATAGCAGGTCTGAAGGGCTGAATGGAAGATCAGAACACAGGGCTGAGGGACACTAGTGGGCCATTCGGCCCTTTGACACGGAACAAGTCAGGCAGATTTCTTTAGGCAGTCACATCTAACTAATAGACAGAACGGAGCAGCATGGTGGATCTGTGGTTAGCACTGCTGTCCCATATCACCAAGGTGCTGAGTTCAATTGCAACCTTCAAATCTCTCCGTATCTGTGTCTATTTCCTCCCTGTGGTCCAGTTTCCTCCCACAGTCCAAAGATGTGCCGGTTAGAGTTAATTGGCCATGCTCAATTGCCCATTGTGCTCAGGGATTTGTAGGTTAGGTGGTTAGGGTAGGGGGATTGGTCTGGGTGGGATGCCGTTCGGTGGGTCAGTGTGGACTCAACGGACAGGATGTCCTGCTTCCACACTGTAGAGGTTCTATGACAATGACAAGTTTGGACGAGACAAACACCCAGTGGATATCTACCTGATCCATGCTCCTCAAGGTCTTGCATATTTCAATAAGATCTTCGTTCATTCCAAAAATAATCTATTAAAGCCTCATAATATAAGCCCCTTCATTTCTGGAATACGTGGAGTGAAGCATCTCTGAGATGCTTCCAATGTAATTATGTCTTTTCTCAGGTAAGGAGACAAAATAACAACCTCACACCCCAGATGAGGTTATTTATTATATTCTTAGTGTTGTGAGACTTTGGAAATCTCTTCCCGTAGAGCATTGGAGGCAGAGATATTGAATATTTTTGAGGCAAAGACAGAAGGTTCGGAGATAACAATGGAGTCAAGGATTATTGGGCAGGAATGTGCAGTGTGGGAAAAATGCTGGCAGTAGTACAAAATGACACTGATCCAAAACACCGAGGAACATAATGAAAGACAAATGGTAACGTAATTTTTAAAAAATGCAAAAGTGATAGAATAGAGTTCCAAAGGAACATGGGGCTGCTCTGTCTTGAGAGAGAGACCACTCGTGGTGGTTTATCCTGAGGGTCAGCACACCTAAGGTGTTGGTTGAGAGAGCGTCCTCTTCATGGTAACCTCTGCCAGTGTGGGGAATTGAACCTGCGCTGGTGTCCTCCCTCTGCATCACAAACCAGCCATCCAACCAAATGAGTGGGAGACTGTGTAACCGTTACAGTCAGAAACAGCCACAGGCAAAGGACAATAGAATCTTTCATAACAAGGGGAAAAGGTACAATTCAGATAACGGTCAAGATAACAGCTGAGGATAAAAATATCCTCGGCTAGAAATTGTGTTTTATAACGAGACAAGTGTTTAGAAGTTGTTTTTGGCTGAATACAATAAGGTGAGACAAGTGAAATAACCAGACACTAATTGTTATTGCTTACTGATAACCATAAAATAAGTGTAGATTTTGGTCAGTGTGTGTAAAATGAGCTTATCATTTCATAAAAGTATACAACTGATGGAATATATTGTTTGGAATGTCCGTCCCCTTGGGAAATGCTCTCGAACAGGCGCTTGAAGAAAACCGGGGTAAAAGTGCCTGGGTGTCGTCTGGTCGGTGACAGGAACCCAGGGGGTTGAATAACTGAAAGTTCCTGCAACATGGAGCTGAGAAAACCATCAAATAAGCCGCAATCTTATTACATGCTAGAGCACATTTGAAGAGTTAATTAGCCTCATGATGGATTTTAATTGTATGTGATTTGAATAACATACATCTCTACTCCTTCCCTTTATATGTTACGTACTGATGCATTGACATTTTCCTGAAAACGGAAATTCCTTGGAACATTTTCTGGAACATCCCATTATCGGCATTCTCCAGAATATTCTATCACCATGTGAAAGTATTGGAAAGGCAAGAGAGAAAGAGGAAAGGCGCTGCGTGCAGCAGTGAGAGTGATGGAGCATGAACCTTGTTCGGGTAGGTGCTATACAAATTTCAATGAGTGTGTGGGAGCAGAGAGAAGACGGCGACCCTTATCCTGGCAGAATGGGGAAGGTTATTGATGCCTGTCCTGTATTGTTGGACATTTCTTCAGACCGCAGATCCTGCACTGAGCAGGGCGGTGAGCTCACACCACTGTGCAGGGCAGCCCCAAACTGAGAAAGCTCAACCGTTTGCCAATTGGCCTTTTAAGGATGGTACCAGTGCCAGGGATCACAGCACATCCATGGGACATCCAAGTGATGGTGTTTACCTCCAGCCATGAAGGGTGGGAGAATTAGGCTGGTATTGAATGATAGGGACACCGTGGGGTGGGGTGGGTAGTTAATGAGGTGATTTCGATAAGATAGCATCAGGAAACTAACTCGGCCTTGTACAGATAATCCCTCAGTCGCACTCAATGAAAATAGCACTGAGATAAATTATTGTTAGTTTCTACCCAATGAGTTGAAGAATCTGTTGATCCCACTCCCAGTTACAAAGCTGAATAACAAATGCTCACCCAAAACTCTCCATCATCCAAACTCACACCAATATCCCATTCACCCATTATTCTTGTGAATTCAGGCTCGCGTTGATCGCTGCTGTCAAAATATCTTCATTTCAGCATTCTGAAACCTGTGACCTTCCATGAAATTGTCTCTCAATCTCCCTTTCGCACTTTTCCCCAAAATTATTTTGTTTGTTTATATTTAAACTGATTCCCCCGCCATCTCTCTCTGGCCGTGATGTTCACACCCACAGCACCCCCTTGTCATGGCACAATGGACATATGGGGCTTTAAATGGATGGGAGCTGCACATCCTGTCACTTCCACCATGGTCTGCAGGTTTCCCCTCACTATGGGCAGAACTCCGACATTGCTCAGCAATGTACTGGAGTGGTGAAAACAGCTGCTTTGACGGTAACTGCACTAGGTTTACAGATCCATTCACTGCACAGATTCCCATACTGTACAGATGCCTTGTCCACGTCTTTCGAGCAAGACACTGGTTTGGACTGCATATCACCCCATGCGGGACAGACCGTTTCGTCAGTGTTTCTGAATGAATGCATCGGTGTGTACTGTACTGCTCCACGTGTTGAACAGATAGCTAGTGGACTGGAGAGACCTGTGCAATATTCCATCCTGGACTGATTACTGGGTTGTACTGAACCTGATCTGTACAGTGCTCCATGTTGAGCAGATATCTCATCTGGGCTTATATGGTCTGGGCTGGATCTGTGAGGTGGATTACCTCTGCGATATAATTCCTGATAGAGCTATCACTCCTCCAGCATGACGCATTCCGCTGTTAAATCCTGTGTTTCTGCTACATGTTGTTCATGAAGTAATTAGCCAATTAAAACGTGAATATCTGTCCTTTTTGTTATGGAACTGAGCAGACACATCTAAAAATACATAATGAAGGTAGTCCTGACCGGAACATTTTCTTATTTTAAACATAAATGTGAGTGCTGTGTTTCAGATGCAATTCGCTTGGTCAAAATATTCGACATTAAGCAAAGCACAATGCATTCAACAACTGTCGACAAAACACAAAAAATCAGAGTAATAGATTGTTGAACTACTAAACAATAACTGTTCCAATATGGTAACATCCTATAAACACTTGTCAAACAACAAATTCAGGAAACAGATTGTCTCACATGCAGTTCTCCAATCCAGGACGAAAGAACATCAAAAGCCAATTCTGAGAGAAATCTCAGAGAGAGTGTGTAGCAGCCAGAAAAGATTTCCACCCTTCCAACCCTGTTTAGACCCCAGCAATAACTGGTGAAAGGTAAAACTAAGAATCCTGGTTCCGTGAGAGTTTGACCGTCACTCCACAGGACCAGGCCGCAGCTGTAAGGACCACAATGAATGGACTGTATATACACCGTCTATGCCACTGTAGGTGCGTCTCAAAAATGCCACAATTCACCTAAGCCGTTACATGATGGTATGATAAATGTCAAAGTTAAACATAAATAAATAAACCTAAAGGATGCAACGGGCCTGGTTATCAGATACAGCCGGTCTTGGGAGCCCAGCAATTCCGAACCTGCAACAACATAGTCGGATCATCGAGCTCGTGAATAGAAAGCATCATCTCTCTGCCTCACCTCTAACTTTACACATGGAGATGATACTATTAGCCCAATAGTCAGCGCTGTCAACATTCCAACCAGACCAAGTATTATTGTGACTTATAAGCATTGTAAGTGAAAGGAACTGTTTGTACATTGACTGTGATTGATGTCAGTCTCCATGGATACTAACTGTCATTAGAGGATTTCCCTCTTCTATTATTAAGGGGCTTCCTTCAACCTGCTATTCCATAGTATCAGCGGCATCGTCATCCTCAAGATGATTGGGCTCAGCAGCTACAGTGAGAGGGAGAGGAAGAGAATCTTAGAACAAAAGACTGGAATGTTCCAACAATGGATCAGAATCTGAGAGCATTTGACTGGAATGTTCCAACAATGGACAGTAGTTTGTCATTGGGTCTATACTTGCTTTCTCAGGATTGGGCATGTTTAGAGTTGAGGATACGAGCCGTACTGATGATTATTCAGGCAGGTTACTATCCCATCCTCGCTATTATTGGTGTTCCTGGTAAGCCTATTTCTGTGAATTATCTTAGCGATGGTGAAGGTTATTGCTATTCTGTTAATTATATATAAAAAATACATAACCTGTTATCTTCAGTTTCATTCACAAATTCCACTTCATTTTTATCAATTTCCGAATCCTCACTCATAAACATCTAAGAAGGAACAAGACTGTTCAGACCCTTGAGTTTTCCTTTTGCCCTGAACTGTTTTATGTCTCTATATTCTCTCTGTTATCAACGCTGCCTACACCCACCACTATAATATCCCCAGTCTCCAGCTCCGCCTTGTTAACTTCAGATTTTACGGCTCCAGTTCTTTACTGACCACTCTTTCAATTACAAATATTTTGACCACAAGCTTGCACTTGTCTCTCCAGTCATTTCACAATAGGGACCTCATATCACAGTAATAATGTCACTGGCCGTGTTATGACTCTAAAGGCATTGTTTCAAATTCTACCAGAATCAATGATTGAACTTAAATTCAAATTCCTGAAGAAGGGCCTGTGCCCGAAACGTCGAATCTCCTGTTCCCTGGATGCTGCCTGACCTGCTGTGCTGTTCCAGCAATAAAGTTTCAACTTTGATCTCCAGCATCTGCAGACCTCACTTTCTCCTTAAATTCAAATGGCAACAATCGGAAAGAAACCTCATTTTACAAAGGGCAACCATAAACCATCAGGATTTCTTTTATTATTTCACTGATAGCCTTTGGTAAAGAAACCAAGTGTGACAATAAAAGGTTGGCTCCATATTGCCTTGACAAATGGTCTCGCAGTCAACGGCAATTAGTGATGGATGACAAATGCTGCCCTTGCCAGTGATGCGGACATCTCATGAAACAACAGAATTAAAGGTGAAATAAATCAAGGAACTGTGGATGATGGAGATCTGAAATAAAATTCCCCAGCGTCTGAAAATATTGGAGAATCTAAGCAAGTATGGCAGCCTCTGTAAGGAGAAAAACAGATAAAGTTTCGAATCTAGTGACCCTATATCACAACTGAAAGCAACTGGGAAGTAATGTTATTTATATCAGGGATGGTCGGAGGTGTGAGGGGGAGGGTAGTGGAGTGGATGTAGAAATGCCCAGCGAGAAAGAGAGAGAGAGAGAGAAATGAAAAGCAAACATAGGAACTACTGATAATCACCCAGAAGGGAAATAACATGAGAGCTTATTCTAAAATTTCCCCTTTTCACATATTCCTGAATATCATTTCAATTTAGATGTGTCCCTGTTTAAATTGAGTTATATTCCCGCTGTCTTTCTTCTCTGAGTGTGATGATCAACTCCATCGGCAATACTGGTGCCGCCCTTATATTTGCTGAGATGAAAAACGGAATGTCACATTGTCAACTGATTTTTTTGGAGAAGGGAACTGCAACTGTAGGGCAGTGCAGAGATGTAACTGTTTTTTTCTGCTAAGAACAGGAACATTTTCAACACTGAATTGGTGCACCGTGTGTGTGAAATTTTGACTTGCTACTCTCATTACAGATAAAGGGATGTTCTGTGGACACTCTTCACGGGTTTGTGTTATCAGCTGCTGCGTCCATTCAGAGAGACCAAGGGAATGGTGTTCCCATTCGGGAGAGATATGAGCACTGCATTTACAGAGTGTTCTGGGTCCATGGTAAACAAATGGAGTCGAGGTTACACAGAAGGGAAGCTCCGTACACAGGGAGGGGCAGGGCACTGCATGATCCTACCAGGAATTTCCAAGAACATGTGTCTAAGCTGGACCCATTCCAAGTGTAAAATGTGAAACCAGCGTCTTTAAAAAATGAGGTGGCGACTGAGCTGTGTCCCCTCCTTCAAACTCACACCAGGACTGTGCTGACACTCACCATGAAGTGAACTGGAGTGTTTGCGGAAATTTCCAGGCAAGAGTGGATGACATATCCATCACAATGAAGTGGATTGCATTGAGTCTGGAACTTTCCAGGCAGGAGTGCGTAACATAACCCGAGTGCAGTCCTCCGATATATCACTAGCTGATAGAAGCCACCTGCCTGCTGAGAGGAATATATTGATTCTGTCTCAACAGAAAAAGGTGCAGAAACTAATTTCCAGAAATACTAGGGAACAGGGTCCCTGGTGAAAATGAGGGGCTGCACGAAATTAGAATTAATGAAGAGTATGTCTAATCGAATTGAATATTGGTATTTTGCTGGAACAAATTAGCTACATTCCTGAGTATTGAGGAGGTGGGAACAGAGCTAGTGAAAGAACTACTGACTATTCGTCAAAACTGGTTAGATTCTGGAAAGCATCCTGCAGACTCGAATACAGCTATTGTAAACCTAAACATTTAAAACAGGACGGAGAGTGCAAACAGAAAGCTAAATAGTTTGATGTCAGCTGTAAGAAAAGCATTGTAACCTTTTATAAGGAATGTGGCAACTAGACATTTGGAAAATAATGATATGATTTGGTAGAGTCAGCCTAGATTCAGGAAAGGGAAATGATCTTTGATAAACTTGCTGCAGTTTGCTGAGATTGTCCGTTGTGACATCGAAAATTGACAACCAGTGGGGATAGAGGATTTGAATTTTCAGAAAACATTTGACAAGGTTGAATACTGGTGAGTGGGGAATGTTAGAGTCCATGGGTAGGTAGGGGTGAAACACACAGAATTGATCAAAAATTGGATAATGGTCAAAATGAAGAGAGTAGTGTTTTTCTGTGGGTGGAAGGCTTGTGGGGTTTCAGAAGGATCAGTGCCTGGGCAACAGCAGTTCTCGCAGGGCATAACATGATTCAGGTGGGAACAACAAATAAAATGATTCTCATTTACGTTTATTAAATGGTGAGAGGCTGGGAAGATCTGTTGTTGAAATGGACCTGGATGTCCTTGGTTACAAGTCACTAACAGAATTCAGATGGGACAGTAAGTAATTATAACTGGAAATAATATCTGGTCTTTCATACAAAATACTTGAAGTACCACAGAAAATTTACCTTACTCAATGGTAGTGTTTTGTTGAAAGAGCATTTGGGGTATTATGTACAGACTGAGTCTACTTCATAAATAATGATCCTGGCATGATGGTATCATCAGGAGAGAGAGAGAGCGGTAACTATGTAGTTAACCTGTAGCACTGTGAGAGAATAAGAAGGTGAAACTTGACAGACACTCATTTTGTCCCAAGCAGCCAATGATAAGGTGAGGAAATTTCGTACTTTCCATAGGATGCTTCATTCCCAATAGTTTACGTGCCTCATTTCGATTAACAGAGAGGTACAGGCTCCGAATGAACTCTGAACACTGTAATGCACAGTTACCGTGTGATCCTCCACTCAACGTTACATTGTCCATAATCCTGTCAGCAGCCACAATACCTTTATTCTGAAACAGTTAGCCATTCCCCACCAGCTTCTGAATTCCAGAGAGAACATAGGTCTGCTCTCTCAGCGACGGAAGATGCCTTTGAGACTGCTTAAAAAAATAGCTTCATTCCCACTGCCAGAAAAGCATGCTAACATAACCCTGATGCATTACGAATAATGAAGCCACGAGGAATACCATGGAACAGTCGATCTGTGCAGTTCCTGCTCCATTTGTTTATTATGCTGAAGCATCTCTGACACTTTCCTGTTCCTGTGTTAGTGTCTTGAGAAGCTGAATGATCTCTTCCTGTTCCTTTGTAAGTGACTCTAGGTGTGAAGTGGTCACTTGCTGATCCCGTGTAAAAGATGTGTGGGAGTGAGCAGACTCCTTGTCTTCCCGTGTAAAGGCAGAAGGGATTGAATGGGCTATCCCTCTTCTTGTCCAGTAGTTTTGATGGGCCGAATGACTTTCCGATATTCCTGTGAAGCCAGATTGAGGTACTGAGTGAACTCCACGGTTTACTGTGGAAATGAGCAGCTCTATTTCATGAATGTTATCTACAGTTTAACAGCACAGGCTTGAACGTTGTCTAAGTCTTGTTGCACATGGACACAGACTGCATCAGGGGGTCAAGGATGACGAAGCTTTCTGAGTATTGTGTAACGTACAGTAAATATCACCACTTCTGATCGATGTGGGCTCGATGGGATGAATGGCCTGCTTCCTCACAGCAAGGATTCCCTGCTGACAAACTGGGGATGCCTGGGCTGAGGTAGCTACCATGAGGATCTCCTGCAGAGATGTCCCACGGCTGAGATGATTGATGCCTACCGATGATAAACATGTTCCATTGTGCTGTGGATGACCGCAAACACTGGAGAGTTTGCAATGGATTCTGATGAAGTGCAATTTTGCACAGACTCCTTGATGTTAAAAACTGCCTTGATGTCAGGGCCAGTCGCTCTTTGCTAAGTCCTTGTATTCAGCTCAATTGCTCATATCAATAGGGCATCGTGTAGGAGCAGGCAGTGATTTCTTCAAACAGGGGGTAGTGAATGTCAGAAATTCTCTATCTCAGAGAGTCAGGGAAGCTATAGCAGTAAGTGGCCTCCAACTGCATCAGTCAAGCAAGTTGGTGGGTCTGGATGGAACATCAGAACAGGAGCAGGGTTCGATCGTTAGACACTATGAACCTTCTCCACTAGGCACTATGATTGTGGCTGATCAGGTTGTGGTCTCAGCCCCACTTTCCTGTCTGTATCCCATCATCTGTGACTCACTTCTCTGTCAAATATTTAACTAACTCAGATTTGGATAAATGTGAACAAAGAGGCACCACATACCTCTGGAGAAGAGAATTCCCACTCAAACGGTCCTTTTAGAATTTCTCCTCATCTCCCTCACAGTGTCATGCAGCGCGGAGACCTGTCCACATAACTCAGACATCCCAATCTGATCTAGTCCTACTTGCCAGCATTAGGCCCATATTCCTCTAAATCCTTCATATTAATATGCATATCCAGATGCCTTTTAAATGTTGTAACTGTACCAGCCTCCATCACTTTCTCTGAGAGCTCATTCCATACACACTACACAACCTGCATGAAAACATTGACCCTTTACTATCTTTCTCCTCTCACCTAAAGCCTTTGACCTATCGCTTTGGAGTCCCCTAACGTGGGAAAAAATAACTTGGCTATTCAGATTATCCATGTTCCTCATGATTTATAAACCTCTATAATGTCACGCCTCAGCCTCCGATGCTCCAGAGTAAACAAGCCCCAGTCTGTCCAGCCTCTCCCTGTAACCTAATCCCTCCATGCCCGGAAATATCCTTGTACATTTTTTCTGCGCCCTACCAAGTTTAACAACATCCTTCCTGTAGGAGAACGAACTGAATTAAACACAGTATTCTAAATCTGGCCTCAGCAACATCCTGCCCAGTCGCAGCATGATCTCCCAACTCGCTTACTCAATGCACTGATCAATAAAAGCAAGCTTACGAAACCCCATCTTCACCATCCTGTCTACCTGCGACTTCACTTTCAAGGATCTATGATCGTGGGCCCTTTTGTTCAATAACGCTCCCCATGACCTCACCATTAATTGTATATGTCTTGCCCTATTTTACCTTACCAAATGCAATACTTCACATTTATCTAAATTTAACTCCATCTATCACTCCTTGGCCCATTGGCCCATATGACCAAGGTCTCATTGTACTCTGAGGTAAAGCTTGCTGACCATTGCACCTGCAATTTTAATGTCATGTGTAAACATAATGAACAGGCAAATATTCACATTCAAATCATTTATATAAATAATGAAAAGCAGTGGATTCAGTACGGCTCTTTGTGGCATATCACTGGTCATAGACCTCCAATCTGAAAAACAGTCCTTTGCCACCTCTGTCTCCTACCTTCACTCTAATTTTGTCGTCAATTGGCTAGCTTATCTTGGATCTATTTATGACCTAACCGTACTAAATTGTCTGCCATGTGGGATCCTGTCGACTGCCTTGCTGAATCTATATGGACAGCGTCTATCACACTGCCATCATCAATCTTCTTTGTCACCTCTTCACAAAATCAATCAACTTTGTTAGAAATGATTCCACATGCACAACGCCATGTTGACTATCCTTCATCAGTTGTTGCATTTGCAATTACATGTAAATCCTGCCCCTCTCAATGCGCTCCAACAATATGTCCAACAATGACATCAGGCTTACTGATCTAGAGTTCAGGTCACTATTCCATTTCCTCGTCCCACGCTTCCGCTGCTCAGTGCAGATGTTAATGTAACTGGGTTGGTGATATGATCAATAATATAGGTCTCAGACTATGTGAGTATTAGGAACGAGTCAGGCAGGATTCTTTAATCTGCTAAAATTAACAAGTTTATGACCGAAACAAAGTTACTCAAACTAGGATGACTATTGCAAATCTGTGCGTCGATGTTTCCCTCTCTAAAAATACTGACACATGCACACGTTTGATGACAAACGGAAAAATATAATCTCTGCAAAACGTTAACTTGAAAGAACTGTGCCCAAATATTAATTGAACTCATGACGAAAGGGAACATGAGTGATAGTTCCAAAAATCATTCAGCTTATGAAGCTACTCTGCTCTTACAAGCTACTGGTAATGGGATAACTTCCTGGAAAGATGGATTAGTTGGATTGCCTTTACTTCAGGCAGTGGGGCGATTCCAATCAATCCTCGACAGAAATCCTCCATGAGTGGTAAAGACGACTGAGGAGTTTTCAGCTCACACACATTGCTGGGAAGATGAACAGAGAGAGAGAGGGAGCAACAGGCTGTTAGTTCTCAGGAAGGATGCATTTCTTCCCTCTCTGAGCTGAATCACACAATAACGTTATCCGGCCCCAAACTGAACCAAATGAAGTCTGTTTGAACAGTGTCTGAACTGTACGACTCCATCACATTCCCTGCTCCATGTAGGTACATCACTGCTGCTGTTGGGCACCCAGCCATTTCTTTTGGAACAAATAACGCCACTCGGCCTCAAAGCCCTCCGCTTCTTCCTTTCCCGCCGGACCAACCAGTACCCTTCCACTGACACCCTCCTTCTCTGACTGAACAGGTCCTCACTCCGAACAACCTGTCTTTCCAATCCTCCCACTTCCTCCAAACCAAAGAAGTAGCCATGGGCACCCGCATGGGCCCCAGCTATGCCTGCCTCTTCATCGGATATGTGGAAGAGTCCAGCTACACTGGCACCACCCCCCACCTTTTCCTCCGCTACATCAATGACTGTATCGGCGCTACCTCATGCTCCCACGAGGAGGTTGAACGGTTCGTCCACTTTACTAACACCTTCCACCCAACCTCAAATTTACCTGGACAGTCGCAGACTCCTCCCTCCCCTTCCTAGACCTCTCCATTTCTATCTTGGATGACCGACTCAACACGGACGTTTACTATAAACTGACCGACTCCCACAGCTACCTAGATTACACCTCCTCCCACCCTGCCCCCGGTAAAAACGCCATGCCGAAATCCCAATCCCTTCGCCTCCGCCGCATCTGCTCCCAGGAGGACCAATTCCAATACCAAACAACCCAGATGGCCTCCTTCTTCAAAGACCGCAATTTCCCCTCAGGCGTGGTTGACGATGCTCTCCACCACATCTCCCCCACTTCCCGCTCCTTCCTCCCTTGAACCCCGCCCCTCCAATCGCCACCAGGACAGAGCCCCACTGGTCCTGACCTACCACCCCAACAACCTCAAAATACATTGTATCATCCTTCATCATTTCCGCAAACTCCAAATAGACCCCACCACCAAGGATATATTTCTCCCCCTCCCCCATCAGTGTTCTGGAAAGATCACTCCCTCCGCGACCTCCTCGTCAAGTCCACACCCCTCCACCAACCCAACCTCCACTCCCAGCACCTTACCCTGCAACCGCAAGAAATGCAAAACTTGCGCCCACACCTCTCCCCTCACTTCCCTCCAAGGCCCAAAGGAATCCTCTCACATCCGTCACAAATTTACCTGCATCTGCACACACATCATTTACTGCATCCGCTGCACCCGATGTGACCTCCTCGACATTGGGGAGACAGGCCGCCTACTTGTGGAACGTTTCAGAGATCACCTCTGGGACACCCGGACCAACCAACCCAACCGCCCCGTGGCTGAACACTTTAATCCCCCCTCCCACTCCGCCAAGGACATGCAGGTCCTTGGCCTCCTCCATCGCCAGACCATAGCAACACGGCGCCTGGAGGAAGAGCGCCTCATCTTCCGCCTCGGAACCCTCCAACCACAAGGGATGAATGCTGATTTCTCCAGTTTTCTCATTTCCCCTCCCCCACCTTTTCTCAGTCCCAACCCTCGGACTCAGAACCGCCTTATTGACCTGCAATCTTCTTCCCGACCTGTTCGCCCCCACCCCCTCTCCGGCCTATCACCCTCACCTTAACCTCCTTCCACCTATCGCATTCCCAATGCCCCTCCCCTAAGTCCCTCCTCTTTACCTTTTATCTTAGCCTGCTTGGCACACCCTCGTCATTCCTGAAGAAGGGAATATGCCCGAAACGTCGATTCTCCTGCTTCTTGGATGCTGCCTGACCTGCTGCGCTTTTCCAGCAAAAGATATTTTCCTTGTCGTAAGCGAGTCCAGAACTAGACGGGATAGGTTTAGGGTGAGAAGATAAATATATAAAAGAGACATAACAGGCAACTTTTTCATGCAGAGGGTGGTACGTGTATGGAATGACTCATGAGAGCACGTGGTAGAAGCTGGTACAACTGCAACATTTGAAAGGCATCTGCATGGGTATATGCGCAGGAGGGCTTTGGAGCGATATGGCATGTGGGACTAGTTTGGGTTGGGATATGTGGTCAGTTTGGAGTGAGACCGAAATGTCTGTTTCCATGCTGTACATCTGTAAGACTCTATGATTCTATGGCCCAGTCTTCACTGTTCCCTGGGGATGAGAATACCACACATAGTACAACTCTAAGGAGATAGGAACATCCTTATCTCAGTCTTAAATGGGGAAACATTTAAATCTAAAAGTGTATGAACCTCACAGCAAGTCAGCTTCCATTTTTCATTAAAAATGAGGGCACAACCAATAGGAAAGACATAGACCATTCAGCCCCTCAAACCTATCCCACATTCCCACTGGCTACGTTCAGTAAAGTATTTATCAAACACAACCTCCACTGCTCTCTTGGTTAGACATTTCCGACAGTGTAAACCATAGAGCATATGGAATTGGTGCAGAGCTAGACTGTTTGGTTCAACAAGTCTGGTCTGCTGTTCAATAAGGGCTGACATGTTTCTCAACAAATTTATCCCGCCTTCTCACTGTTATCTTGATCCACTTCTCAATCAGAATATATCTATCTCTGTCTTAAAGCGGAACTGTGTCTGTGCTCTATGTCTTTATGCATGTGTGTGTTTCAGCTTATTGGCAGGCGGCAGTGGGTGGTGGAGGAAAGTTGACATTTGGACTGGAGGCCTGTGACCAGCGGCATTCCAAAGGGATTGCTGTTGGATCCACTTTTGGTTGTCATTTACATCAATTATTTAGATGAGAATTATACAAAGTATGGTGAGCAAATTTACAGATGACAACAAGATTAGTAATATAGTGGAAGGTGAAGAAGATTACATAAGATTACAACGAGATCATGTTTCAATGAATCATAGAAATGTACAGCACAGAAACAGACGCTCTGGTCAAACTCAGTCGTGCCAAGCAGATGTCGTAAGTTAACTTAGTTTCATGTTCCAGCATTTGTACCATATCCCTCTTAACCCTTCCAATTCATATCCCCATCCAGATGCGTTTTAAATGATGCAATTGTATCATCCTCCACCACTTCGTCTGGCAGCTCGATGCATACATATACCACCTTCTGTATGAAAATGGTCCCCTTAGGTCCCTTTTATATGTTATCCATCTCATCTTAAATCTATGTCCCCTAGTTTTGGACTTCCCTACACTGGGGAAAAGACCCTGAATATTGACCTTATCCATCGTCTTCATGATTTTATGAACCTCTCGAATGTGCAGGTTTGACTCCAATCAACACGAATGGCTGTGTTTTCAGTAAACCTGGGCCTAACTGACTGACTCCTCTTCCTTCTTCATCTCATCACAATTCTAAATTCATTTTAACAACTTGTTCAGCCACATTATGAAACACCTCTGTGGGATTTGAATCTAAACTTATGGGCTCAGAGGTAGACATACTACCACCATTTGGCAACAATCCCTGAAGCTGCAACATTATTCTTCTGTCTGTTTGTTCATCAGACACTTTTGAAATACTGTGACATACTTCTGTGACAGGCAGGTCTTGAATCCAGACATTCTGGTCCAGAGTGAGAGACACTACCACGCAAGTTCATGTATTGGAATCTAACCCAGAGCTCTGGCTCAGAGGCATGGGTGTACTCACTATACAAGTCTTAAACCGTGCCCAGATTTTGGGTC
>NW_025211229.1:0-4311 GCF_004010195.1 Chiloscyllium plagiosum
GCCTTGCCTGGTATTCATGCAATAGCCCTTGTTTTGGACGTCCCAGTTGGGGTAATTATCATCCCTGCTTCCGATATGTCTTGCCCCATCAGAGTTTTATATATTTCACTAAGATTAGACAATAGAACAGTGCAGCACAGCAATAGTTATTTCGGCCGCCCTCGACTTTGCTGACCCCGATGCTCTTCTCAACTAATCGCATCTGCCTGCTCATGTGTCCGTGTAAATGCCAATCAAATAGAGCCATTGCTCGCATTTGTGCTTCTACTCCCTGGTTTGGCATCTTCCATCCGCTGTGTGGAAAGAACAACACTTGCTTCTAACATCTCACTTAAACGTTCCCCATCTAACCTTAATTCTCTGGATCTTTGTATTTATCACATCCACGATGGAAGGGAGACTTCGGTAATCCACATTATCCTTGCCTCTACAAATTTTATACACCCCCACATGGTCATTCCCTCAGCCTCTGACACTCAAGCAAAACAATTCAAAATTGTTCAATCTCACCTAAAATCTAACACACTCTCAGGACACCTAAAGCAGGTAAACTGGTAATCTGCTTTTGTATCCTTCACAAATACTCCACGCCCTTCTTATCTGAACTGCACACAGTAATCCAATTGTGGCCACTCCAAAGTTCCATAATGTTACAATACAACTTACAAAAGTCTATACTCAGTCCTACGACCGATTATGGCAAGCATGCTATGTGTGTTCTTTCGCAACTCACACATCTTTATTGCCACTGTCAGGCAAATGTGGACATGCAGCAAGATCCTGCTGTATATAATTATCCCTCAATATCTAAACATTCTTCTTGCACAGTCTCTATTATCCTTTACTTTTCCAGAAAAACCGCATTTGCCATTTTTCAGCCATCTTTCCAGCAGTTCCTTATCCTGATGTAACCGTTGATATCCTTCCTCATTATCCATAACTCCACGAATTTTCTTGACGTTTGTACTAATTATCTTTGGCACTTCATTTGGTTTCTCTTGTGTTAGAATCTGTAATCTGTGACAGAACATCTCAACAAGGGCTCACTCATTCACCACGGAGATGTGGAGGCATGTCTTCACTCAGAGGGTAGTGAATCTATGGAAATCCAGACTGCAGGGGGCTGTCAAGGCTGAGTCATTAAGAATATTCACAGGAGAGATGGTCAGATATTAATTTATCAGGGACACAGCGGGTACGTTGGAAAAGCAGAAAAGCCGATTCGATGAGCCTTTGATCAGCCATTATCTGATTGAACTTTGGAAATACTTGATGGACCAAACGGCTTAATTCCCATCTGGCATGATGTAATGTTATGGTTCTCTGCTCACTAAACTCCTATAAATTGAGATTATTAGACGCTTCTCATTGCACAATATTCCATCTGGAGTAGCCCATTCTCTTGATGGTACTTCATTAATTATCCAGTCTGAATGGATGCTACTGTCACAGTTTATTTTTATACTGCCCTTGCGACAAGGACATGCAATGTCCTGATTGCAATCATATTAACATTACCATCACTGTCCGGTGCCAATAAAGGAATTCCTGCTAACTGTTGCTGCTGCTTGTGGTTTCCCAGATCCACCCACTTAGAATCTGGATTTTGCTCTTCGGGTCAACGACGCTGTCTCACTACTGCACGGACAGCTTTCTTTCTTCATACACATTTCTTTATTGCCTGACCTGCCTAAATTCCGATCACACTTCCATATTCACTTTGCAGCTATGGTCACTCTGCAGCCACTTCCCTGTAATGACAGCTCCGTCATGTCTGTTCACTTCAGTTCATGGTGGAATTCTGCTTTGCCTTGTTCTGCATTCAGGGAGCGCTTCAGGGAGATAGTTGCGGTGAAAAGGATGAATGGACGTTACAGGTGGAGGGGTCGAGGATGTGACAGAGTAAAGTATAATTACAGGCGAACGAAAATGTTAGTGGGAGTAATGGCTTTCGGGTTTTCAGGAAATTACACAGATCGAGGAGGCTGGATTAGATTTCAGAGACGGCGATCTGTTGGGTGAGGCAGACAGACAGAAAAAGGCGCTGAGAGAGACGAGAGTTTTAGAGACGAGGACTGGAGGAACTAAAACAGATATGGAATGACTTATGAAATGAGGAAGTTTAAAATATGAGAACGCTTGCACGTTCTGGATGTTTCGTGGAGAGGGAGGCTTTGGAGTCTGGCGACTTTTCCAGGATAGAGACAGGTATATACATAGAAGGTATCACACAAATTGGAGGAGGTACACTCGGTAGGGAGGTTTGAAGTGGAGAGTGAACTTTACATATATGAAAGAGCTGGATTGAAATAGCTGAAGAAAGCTATGGAGATAAGTAGATGGATGGAATGACTGGATGAGCTGTTATTGAACTTGAGTCTTGTAAAAACTGGAAAGTCAGATGGATTGGAGTGGGTGCTACAGATCAGGAATCCTGCAATTACTTGAGGGGATTACCCATTTTGGGAGGTTTACAAAGGCTGTAGAGATTGGCAGTATTGCCAGGACTGGAAGAGTTCACACAAAAATGGAAGACTTTCGGGGCTGCAGGTGATTAAGTAATTAGTGGAGTAGCAGCAGTTTACAGAGAGATGAAACCTTTTTGGTGCAGGCACAAAATACACAGAAAATGCGAAACAGTTGATAGTTTAGGAAACAACTCGAAGCTCTATGACCATGGAAGCACGAAGAGAACCGTGGATGCTTGTGGAGTGGGAGACGTTAATGGATTATACATAGATTGTTAAAGACCTGCATGTTGAAGATAGGATGAGCTTCAAACACTGACATATATTGTCGGCACTTGTGTAGGCATGGCCAATAAAAAGTTACATAAGGGGCTGGAGGAGTTTGCAGTAAAAGAAGCCATTAAGAATATTCACAGGAGAGATGATCAGATATTATCTTATCAGGGAAACAGCGGGTACGTTGGAAAAGCAGGAAAGCCGATTCGATGAGCCTTTGATCAGCCATTACCTGATTGAACTGTGGAAACACTTGATGGACCAAATGGCTTAATTCCCATCTGGCATCTCATGGTCTTCACTTAATCACTTTCAAATTCATTAAGAGATGATGCAATGTTATGGTTCTCTGCTCACTAAACTCCTATAAATTTAAATTATTAGACGCTTCTCATTGCACAATATTCCATCTGGAGTAGCCCATTCTCTTGCTGGTACTTCATTAATTATCCAGTCTGAATGGATGCTACTTTCACAGTCTTTCTATTATACTGCCCTTGCGACAAGGACATGCAATGTCTTGGTTGAAATCATATTAACATTACCATCACTGTCCGGTGCCAATAAAGGAATTCCTGCTAACTGTTGCTGGTGCTTGTGGTTTCCCAGATCCACCCACTTAGAATCTGGATTTTGGTCTTAGGATCCACGACGCTGTCTCACAATTGCACGGAGAGCTATCTTTCTTCATACACATTTCTTAATTGCCTGACCTGCCTAAATTCCGATCACACTTCCATATTCCCTTTGCAGCTATGGTCATTCTGCAACCACTTGCCTGTAATGACAGATCCGTCATGTCTGTTCACTTCAGTTCATGATGTAATTCTGGTTTGCCTTGTTCTGCATTCAGGGAGTGCTTCAGTGAGATAGTTGGGGTTAAAAGGATGAATGGACATTACAGGTGTAGGGGTCGAGGATGTTACAGAGTAAAGTATAATTACAGGCGAACGAAAATGTTAGTGGGAGTAATGGCTTTCGGGTTTTCAGGAAATTACACAGATCGCGGAGGCTGGATTAGATTTCAGAGACGGTGATCTCTTGGGTGAGGCAGACAGACAGAAAAAGGCGCTGAGAGAGACGAGAGTTTTAGAGACGAGGACTGGAGGAACTAAAATAGATGTGGAGGAATTTATGAAATGAGGATGTTTAAAATATGAGAATGCTTGCACGTTCTGGATGTTTCGTGGAGAGGAAGGCTATTGAGTCTGGCAGCTTTTCCAGGATAGAGACAGGTATATACATAGAACGTATCACAAAAATTGGAGGAGGTACACTCGGTAGGGAGGTTTGAAGTGGAGAGTGAACTTTACATACATGAAAGAGCTGGATTGAAATAGCTGAAGAAAGCTATGGAGATAAGTAGATGGATGGAATGACTGGATGAGCTAATATTGAACTTGAGTCTTGTAAAAACTGGAAAGTCAGATGGATTGGAGTGGGTGCTACAGATCAGGAATCCTGCAATTACTTGAGGGGATTACCCATTTTCGGAGGTTTACAAGGGCTGTAGAGATTGGCAGTATTGCCAGGACTGGAAGAGTTCACACAAAAATGGAAGACTTTC
>NW_025211229.1:4521-14391 GCF_004010195.1 Chiloscyllium plagiosum
GGATGTTTTTTAAGAGGAAGCGAGAACAACAGAATTAGAGAAAGAGCAGTGGCTGAAGGGGTTTTTGCAATCAGGAGATTTCATGATGCAGGATGATGTTACAAAGACAGCAACAGTTATAATGATTGAAGGGGCAACAAAGATAGGGAAGACTTTAGACATTGTTGGATATTACATTTACAGAGATAGAAAGGAGTTAGTAACGAAAGGGAGTTATAAAGATCGTGAGGGTTGGAGTAATTGCAGCAGGTCTGGTATATATGGCGTATTCCTGTGTCTGAAGGAGGATGTTACAGTGTTAGGGAGAACTGTCGGGGCTTGAACAAATGACACAAACAGGGAGGGTTCCGTGCTTACACCCCGTACTCTGATTTTGTCGTGCCTATTGGCATTTAGTGATAGAGATTAAAGATGTGTTGCTGGAAAAGCGCAGCATGTCAGGCAGCATCAAAGGAGCAGGAGAATCGACGTTTCGGGCATAAGCCCTGCGATTCTCCTGCTTCTTTGATGCTGCCTTACCTGCTGCGCTTTTCCAGCAACACATTTTTAAGCTCTGATCTCCAGCATCTGCAGTCCTCACTTTCTCCCATGTAATGATAGAGAGCACGGTACCAACTGGCGGTGGAGTGAGTGGATTACAGAAATGGGGAGTGGTCTGGAAACTGGATCAGGTGAAAGATGCAGGGAGAGTTTTAGTATTGGGATGACTTTGCAGGAAGCTGACACATATAGGGATGGAACGCGTTCACAGTCCCGGGGAGGATTATAGGAGCTCATGTTGGTTATTGAAATAAACTGTATTGTCACCTCTAGAGGAGTTTAATGGTATAAAGAATTGTTGTGACAGAAAGAATTTAAATGTTTTTGGAGAGTAATAGGGATTGGCAGAGTTTTAATGGACAGTGTGTTTTTTTATAGAAGCGGAAGGAAGTTATAGTCAAATGGGAACTAGCAGGGATGGCAGTGCAGGGAGAACAATGTTCCTCCTGCATGATGTTTGATGTGAGGGACGCCATTAGTGTCACATCCAAGTGTGTCAGCAGGAAGTGCACACAACTCTCGCTCCTCCAAAACAGGAAAATCTTGACTTGAACCAGAGGGGTGCTAATATCCCAGGTGAGAAATTTGCTGCTGCTATTCGGGTGGGTTTACTCTAGCTCAGCAGGGGATGGTAACGGGAAGTGTTATTGCAGTGCACAGGAGGATGAGAGCAGGAAGCTCAGGGACAGGATTTCAGGGCTCAGGAATATGCTGGCAGACAGCAAACTGGTTTGAAGTGTATCTACTTCAACGCCAGAATTATCCGAAATAAGGTAGGTGAGCTTGCAGCATGCACAGATACCTGGGAATGCGACGTTATTGCCATTTCGGAGACACGGATGGAGCAGGTTGAGGAATGGACGTTGCAGGTGGCTGAGAGAATTTTTGATGAGGACTCATCTACTGAGGTAGTGTGGGCTGAGGTGAGAAACAGGAGAGGAGAGGTCACACTGCTTGGAGATTTTTTATAGGCCTCCACAGAGTTTCAGGCAGGTGGACGAGAGGATTAGCAAAATTATTCTGGGTAGGAGTGAAACGAACAGGATGGTCATTCTGGGGGACGTTAACTTCCCCAACATTGACTGGGAATGCCATAACTCTATTACGTCGGATGGATCACATTTTGTCCAATATATACAGGAGGGTTTCCTGACACAGTATGTCGAAGGGCCGACAATGAGGAAGCCACACTGGATCTTGTGTTTGGTAATGAACGAGGCCAGATGTTTGATAAAGATGCAGGTGAGCACTTTGGAGAGAGTGACCATAATTCAGTTCCATTTAGTTTAGCGGTGGAAAGGAATAGGTACATGCCACAAGTGGAGAGGTATCGATGGGGCAAGGGCAAATATAATGCGATGAGGCAAGAATTATGATGCATAGAATGGGGTAGTAAAATGCAGGAGATGCAGACAATAGAAATGTGGAGCTGGTTTAAGGAACAGATATTGCGTGTCCTTGATAGTGTGGCATTGAAAGGCAGGGAGGGAGTGATAAGGAAACAGAACCGTAGTTTACAACAGACATTGAATCTCTTGTTGAGAAGAAGAAAGAGGCTTCTGTGTTAATGAGGCAAAATGGTTCAGATGAGGCGATGGAGAATTACAGATCAGCTGGGAAGAATTTAAAGAGAGAGTTAAGAAGAGCAAAGAGATGACACGAGCAGTCTTTAGTAAATCGAATAAAGAAGAACCCTAATACGTTCTGTGGGTATGTGAGGAATAAAAGGATGATAAGTGTAGAAAAGGGCCAGTCAAAGACAGAAGTGAGAAACTAAATGTGAATCCTGTGGTGATCGGAGGGGTGCTAAACGAACATTTCCCATCGGTCTTCACACAGGAAAAGGAAAATATTGTAGAGGAGAAGAACGTGGTACGAGATAATAGACGAGAAAGGATCGAGGTTAGTTACGAACAAGTGTTACCAATTCTCGAAGGAGTGAAAGTAGACAATCCCCTGGGCTGGATGGGATTTATCCAAGGATTCTCTGGGAAGCTAGGGAGGAGATAGCAGAGCCTTTGGTCTTGATATTTGAGTCGTCATTGTCTACAGGTTTAGTACTCTAATAACTGAGAGGCAAGCATAGGTGGATGGATTAGTAAATTTTCAGACGACACCAAAATCGGTGGAGTAGTAGACGGTTTGGAAGAATGTTAAACGTTGCAGGGGGACTTGGATAAACTGCAGAATTGGGCTGAAAGGTGGCAAATGGAGTTCAATGAAGCTAAATATGAGAGGGTGCACTTTGGGAAATTAACAGGAAGGCAGAATACTGGGTCAATGGAAGGATTCTTGGTAGTGTGGATGTGCAGAAGGATATTGGAGTCCATGTAAGTAAATCACTGAAAGTTGCCACTCAGGTGGATAGTGCTGTTAACAAGGCAGAAGGTGTGTTAGGTTTCATTCGTCGAGGGATTGAGTTCCGGAGCCGCAATATCATGCTGTAACTATACAAAACACTGGTGCGGCCACATTTGGAATATTGCGTGCAGTTCTGGTTCCCATATTTTGGGAAGGATGTGGAAGCATTGGAAAAGGTGGAGAGGAGATTTACCAGGATGTTGCCTGGTCTGGAGGGAAGATCTTATGAAGGAAGTCTGAGAGACTTGGGTCTGTTCTCATTGGAAAGAAGAAGGCTAAGAGGGGATTTGATAGAGACAAACAAATTTTTCAGAGGATTAGATAGGGTAGTCAGTGAAAGTCTTTTTTCCTAGGATGTTGACACCAGCTTGTACGATGGGGCTTAACTACAAATTGAGGGGTGATAGATGTCAGAGGCAGCTCCTTTACGCAGGGTGTGGAATGCCCTAAATGCAAATGTAGTCAACTCAGCCACATTAGGGAGATTTAAACAATCCTTAGAAAAACACATGGATGATTTCAGGATAGTGTAGGGGGACGAGCTGAGAACAGTTCAGAGGTCAGCGCAATATTGAGGGCCAAAGGGGCTGTTCTGTGTTGTACTGTTCTATATTCTGTAAGAATTATAGAGACTACATTACTTGACAGTCAGGGTAACTCCGCATGGTGTCCAGAGACAAGAGGGATTCTTACAGCTGGAGGTTACTAAATAGGCAGTTTTTGTTTTGTAGTGATCATGAAGGTAATACGAAAAAAAACAAAATAACATAAAAAAAATAGGAAAAGGTCCTTCTGCAAACCAAGCCTACATCAATCCAGATCCTCTATCTAAACCTGTCACCTTTTTTCCTAAGGATCTGTGCCCCTCTGCTTCCTGCCCATTCATGCATTTGTCGATATACATCTTAAGTAATGCTATTGTTCCCGCCCCTATAGCCTCCGCTGGCAACACGTTCCAGGCAGCCACCAAGCTCTTCATAAAGAACGTTCCATCTCCCCTAAACTTTTCCCCTCCCATTCGTGACCCCAGTAATTGAATCTCCCACTCTGCGAAAATACATGTTGCTATTCACCCTGTCTATAACTCTCATGATTTTGTAGACGCCAATCTACACCCGCCAAACATCTCCATGTTTCTAATGAAAATAATCCTAACGTACTCAACATCTCTTCATAGCCAACGTGCTCCATGCCAGGAAACAGCTTGCTGAAACTCCTCTGTCCACTCTCAAATCATTCACATCATTTTGGTAATGTGGCGACCTGAACTGGATGCAGACTTCCAAATATGGTCGAACTAAAGTAATATAGATCAGTAACATGAGCTGCCAACTCTTGTACTCAATGCCACATCCAATGAAGGAATGTATGCCGTGTGGCTTCTTGTCCACTTTATCGACCTGTGTTGCCACCTTCAGGGAACAATATAGTTGAACATCCAGATCACTCCTTGCATCGACGTTTCCCAGGGATTTTCCATTTAATGTATGTCTTTCTCTTGAATTGGATCGTACAACATTCATCACGGTGCATTTGACCGGATTGAACTCCACCTGCCATTTCTCACCCAACTCTCCAATGTACCTATATTCTGCTGCATTATTTGATATTCCCCTTGACGATATGCTGCTCCACCACTCGTAATGTCATCTGCAAAACTGCTAATGAGACCACCTTTACCATCCTCCAGATCAATTTGTACGTAACAAACAACACTGGTCACAGCACGGATCCCTGTGGAAAACCATTGGTCACAATTCATCATATTGAGAAATCCCTTCCACTATTAATCTATGCCTCAGGTATATCCATGTTGCTAGTACATCCTAGAACACATGCGGCTTCACATTCTCCATCAGCCTACCATAGGGAACCTTATCAATTACCTTACTGAAGAGCATGTAAATGACATCTGCAGCTCTCCCATCACCAATCATCTTTGTCACTTCCTCAAAGGATTTTATTAGATTTGTAAGAAATGACGTTCCCTGCACAAAACAATGTGGCCTATCACTTATAAGCCCATTTTCTTCCAAATGTAAACAGATCCTATTCCTCTGTATCTTTTCCAACAGCTTCCCTGTAACTGGCCTGAGATCCACTGCTCTATAGTTTCCTGGATTACCCCTGCCACACTTCTTCAACAAGAAGAAAATATTAGCTATTATCCACTCCTCCGGGAACTCACCCATGTTGAAAGATGATGCAAAGATTTCTGTTAAGGCTCCAATTATTTCCACTCTCCTTTCCCTCAGTAACCTAGGACAGATCCCATCCGCACCTGGAATCTTGTCCACCTTAATGCCTTTTACAATACCTAACACTTCCTCCCTCCTTTACCGACTTGACCTAGAGTAATCAAGTGTCTACCCCTTCAAATAAGAGCTTGAAATAGTTACTCAATTGGGTTGTTTTACAGGTCTGGAAGGGACTGCACTGACAGTGATGGCCAATGGAACTGAAGATTTTTTTTTCTGAGGCAACAAGGGTTGGAAAGGCTGGAGAAGATAACTCAGATAGCAGCTGTTGTAGGGATTAAAGAAAAATGCACAGACACAGAGTGGTGTATTAGGTGGAGAAACTTATAGAGATAAACTGGATTGTCGGTGTTTGCAAAGATCGAGAAGATTGTATCTACTGGAGAATGTTACACTGACACAGAGAGTGTTAGAGATTGGAGAAACTGACAGAAATAGGCATTATTATTTGAACTAGAGTAAGTTCGAAACAAGATGCTGATAATGAAGCCTAGGATTTGTCGCTTGTGTTCCTTGTCGAGCAGTTTATCTATGTCAAGTCTTCAGGTTATGAACTAAACTCCATTAAATCCTTTCTCTACTGTCAACTGTGAGTGACATAACATCCCTGCAGGATTTACTGAAGCATCCAGATCTTGCTCCCTGGCTGACTCACCGTTTTAAATGAGGTGAAGAACGAGACAGGTTTTACCAGTTCTGATGAATCAGGGACATCCTGATTACCGATATGAGGCAGGGAAACAGACAGGCTCAGTAATTAGGCAGATTCAGTGAAGATTACACATATAGAATGGAAATGAGTACCATAGAGACCTGGAAAATCCCAGCCTCCATCCCTGGCCTCTGCTGACCCGTCTCACACGAGTGGAGAATTCTGATGGCTCAGGATCTCAGATCACATTCAAGGGAGAGAGGTGCTTGCACAGACCGTAATTCGATGTACACAGTGAGGGACGCCACATAGAGACATCCTGAGTGACATTACCAGAGTGGAGGAGGACTTTAGGATAAACCAATGGTGTCGGAAGAAGTGGTTTTGATTTAGTAAGCACTGCCACGAGTACTTACGGCGAGAGAGCTACTGTTTTGGGATGGCCTCTACTGATACGGTGCTGGGACCAGTGCACTCGTCAAGCATTATGCAGAGTGCCTTAACCTGACATAAATCAGAAAGGACTAGAACAACAGCAGGTGAAATAAAATTTCCAAATCCAAAGAGAAAGATTGAAAAACTGGAACACAATGTGGATGTCGCTGAAGACAAGCACAAAGAAACAACAAGTGTCTAATTTTAACTGAAATAGTACATCAGCAAATCCATTTGGGGAAAGGAAATCATGGTTTTCAAATAATCAATTACGGTTGAATGCACAAAGCATTACTAATAACACATATGCTCTTGTGACGCAGATTGATAAATAATTTCTATCTAAACACAACCAGGGAGCTGTGGCCACAGAGTGACCAAACGCTGGGGCATTGCTTTTAACGGTTACACAGCATTGTGGAAAGTCCGGCCGAATAGGAAGCAGGATGGGGGACTCTCAGAGTCAGAGATAACAAGGGTATCCTCAGTGTCCTCAGATTATAAATGAGTATGAATGAAAATTCTAGGTAATAAGAATCAGCACACGAAAGTGGAATGACAAAAAATGCGGTCCAACAGTCTTACATTGGTAGCGAATGCACATTATTGGAATTTGTTACGAAGCACTGGGATAATTGTGAGGCGATTAATCTTCCTTTCCCATCATCTCATTGACGGTGATTCTCAGACGAGCCAGAATCTCTCCCACTCACAGGGGGGAGTCTGACGGAGGCTCTACAATCCGATGTGACCTTCCACACACTCCGGATATAGGTTTGCTCGCTGAGCTGATAGGTCCATTTCCAGACGTTTTGTTACTTTACTAGGTAACATCTTCAGTGGACCACAGGCGAAACTATACTGAAAATTCTTCAATACTATTTATATATTTGAGTTTCTTTGGATTTGTGATGTCATTTCCTGTGGTGATGTCATTTCCTGTTATGAAGTCACTTCCTGTTCCTTTTCATCGGGGGTGTTGATAGGATCTAACTCTATGTGTCTGTTGATAGAGTTCCTCATAGGAAATAAAATCATCACAAGAAATTACATCACCAACCCAAAGGAACCCAAATATATGAATAGAAATTAGGAATTTTCAGCATTGCTTCGCATGAGGTCCACTGAAGATGTTACAGTGTAAGGTAACGAACCTTACCTTCTGGGTAAGGTCTGGGAATGAATCTTTCAGTTCAGCGGGTAAACCTACAACCAAAACCACAACCTGAGCTACAAGTCTTCTCAAACATTCCACTGGCTCTGTTACACTTGGGGCAAAAGGTTGCCGTGGGAAAGGGGGTGTGTGGGCCGTTGGGATGGTAGCCTGCTCCTTGTGCTCTTTTCTCCTGGATTCCCCTTTTCCCCACAGCAAGACTCGAGGTGCGTGACACCATCCCAATGATCCTCCCCCACGTTGGACAGTCTTGGCCCAATAATTCTCATTGAATTGCTGGGAATGTTGCACTACCACAGTGAGGCCTTGAAGGAATCCCTGAAGCACTTCCTCTGCCCAGCTGAGTCTCGTCTGCCGTTTCACAGCTGTGAGTAGAACACCTGATTGGGGAATCCCAAGGTCGTCATGGGGATGATGTGCCCAACCCATCGCAGCTGATCAAAGGGAGGGTCAGTGTCTCGATTCTGGGGATGTTAGCCTTGTCGAGGATGTAGCTTTTGTTGAGTCTGTCCTCCCAGCGGATTCACAGTATCTTCCACGGGCAGCGTTGGAGGGTCTGCTCCAGCACTGTGTGGTCTCTGGTGTAGACAGTCCATGTCTCAGAGCCATGTCGGAGGGTGGAAACCAACACACGTACTTATGTCATGAGCTTACTTTTGGAATTGTTGTTATTGTCCGAGAACACCCTTTCCCTCAGACTGTCGAAGGTTGTGCTAGCATACTGAGGCAGTGCTGGATCTCTTCATCAAAGTCTGCTATCATCAACAGGACATTCCCGAGCGATTGAAAAATCGGAGAACACCGCCAACCCCCCTCCCCCCCCGCAAGACATGAACGATTGGGGATTCACTCTGCAATGCCAGGGCGAGGTTGGTGTAGGGCCTTCATCTTGTGGATGTTCATGTGCGACCCGTGCTCTCGTATGTCTCTGTAAAGTGCTGACAATGTGCAGGAGTACATCCTCTGAAATTGCACAGACACAATCACCATCCACGTACTGCTTCTCAATGACAATGGGGTGGGTTGAATTTTGTTTTGATTGGAGGCGGTGGAGATTGAATAATTTTCTGTCGCTTCTATAGGTTAGTCCCAATCCAGTGGGGAGCTTGTCAACGATGAATTGAAACATTGCAGCGAGATAGATCGGGCACAGTGTTGGGGCAATGACAGAGCCTTGCTCGACACCGATCTGAACAGGGATTGGGTCAGTGATGGCGCCATTTGTCATTACCATGATTTCCATGTCATCGTGGAGCAGGCGAAGGATGGGAACAAACTTCATGGGGCAGCCAACACAGAGAAGGACGCTCCGTTATGTTTCCCGAGTGACGGTATCAAAGGCTTTTGTCAGGTCGAATGCGGCCATGTACGCGGGGAGGTTCGGTTATCTACATTTCTCCTGCAACTGGCAAACACTGAAAATCATTTCCGTTCTGCCCCTCCATAGCCGGAATTCACACTGAGATTCTGATAGGAGTTCCTCAGCTACTGGGAGGAGACATGTGAGTAGGACCTGGACCTTTTCAAGTTGTCGACAGCAGGGAGATTCCCCTGCAGTTCCCACAGTCAGAACTGTTCCTTTTTCTGATAATATTCACGATGGTAAAATTTCAGAGCCATCCCGGGATACTCACCTGCTTTCAGGTAAAGGAGGCAAGAGCATGGAGCTGCACTGGGAGGTCTCTGCATCCTCAATTTAATTCTCTCAGGGAGTGTACCGTCAGCTCCAACACTCTTGCTCCTGAGCTGGCGGACAGCCGTCTCTACTTCGTCTGGGTTTGGGGCTTTGCTGTACCTGTGGTGTGTCGCATGCTGTTGGATATGATCAATGACACGGATCTATGGCAGGGCCCATGGTTGAGGAGGTCGCTGAAATGCTCCCCCCAGCGTTGTTCGATGGCTGTTTGTCTTTGGAAATAGTCACTCGTCCTTGGCCAACAGTGGGGTGGTTCTTTGGGGGTGTTGGTGATAAGATGGAATTCAAATGGATCTTGAAGTTTAACAATGGCTATCCACGCACACCTGACAGTATAACATTGAAACAAATCAAAATACATTAGAATGAGACGAGAACTTCCCACGGATAACCGGGAAAGCAGACTGAAATGACTCGAAAGTAACAGGAAAGAAATATTCAACAAAACGGCATTCCATTGACACAGACAAAACCTCGACAGGAAAGACCAATCAGTGACTTCGTCGGGTCATTTAAGGATTATTTTAGATTAAATGAGTCTTCAATAACATTCAGTAAAAGGTAACAGCTCTGAAAACAGAGTGTCTTAGAAACTGATGAAAGGTCTATCAAAATGTTCAAACAGGTGTTACTGAAAGAGCAACGGTTCTCCGAGCAAGAGGAGAGTTGTATGAAGCGAAACATTGTTGGTCTTTAATGAGATGATCAAGGAATGTGCTGGAAGTCCTGGCAGACATACGAAGTCTGATAAGGG
>NW_025211229.1:17915-19302 GCF_004010195.1 Chiloscyllium plagiosum
TTTTGAAATGATGTCCAAAAATATTAATGAGTGCAGTGCAGATTATGTGGCTTACGTGGAGTTCAGTAAGGCATTTGACAAAATTCCACATGGAAGGCTGGTTCAAGAGGGAAGAGCCCATTGGATCCAAGGCAAGTTGGCAAATTGGATTGAAAATTGGTGAACGGTTATTTTTGTTACGGGAAGCATTTCACCAGCGGGTGTGCCGTAGAGATCTGTTCAGGAGCCACTTCTGATTATTATGTATATTGATGACTTGGATGTGAAAGCAGAAGGTATATTTTATCGGTGGTCGATGGCATGAAAGATTAGAGTGTTGTACACAGTGAGGGGGATGGTCTCAGGCTACAGCCTGATATCAATGAAATGATTCACTGAGCAACCTAATGACAGATGGAGTTTATTTCTAATCATTGTGAGGTAATAGCGTGTGGGAGGTATGAATAGCAAAGGACCAACATAATGAACGATAGATCTTTGATGAGTAAAAAGGAACAAAGAGACCTCAGGGGAAATGTCCATAGATTCCTGAACGTGCCAGCACAGGTAGACATGGTGAGGAAGACACTTGAACTGGGGGAGGTGTTGGAGGATCCATGTCCTGGTCGTGAGAATTGCAAGAGCTTCTCGAGAGGATTTACTTGAGAGGATTTATATTAGTCTCGCAGGACTGTGGGACCCTAAACATTCATAAGGCCAGAATGAGGGTTGAGGCTGGGACAGAGATGAAGGTGACCAATTTCAATAGACAAGGCAGGCAAGAACACAGAGGGCAATGAGGGGAAACTGATTAATTAAACGGCATTGATTTCAATGAAAAGGGCCTGGCAGCTGAGGCAGCTGAACTCAGGGCATGGATGGGAACATGAGATTGGAATATCACAGGAAAACTGCTGAGGGAATGTTAAGACTGGCAGCTCAATGTTCCCGGGACAGATGATACACGAAGGACAGAACAGGAGGCAAGAGAGGAGGAGTGCTCGTTGGTTTGACTGGGGGAACTTCACAGCAGTACTTGTAAAGGATATTCTTGCCGCACAGCTCACTGAAGCCAAGTAATATCTATGTAACCTTCTCTGGTCACTCCAGCCGTCCCGATTGCTTTAGCCTCATTTCAGTCACTGCAAATCCTCCCTATCAAAGTGAGCTATTACTTTCAATTCTATCCTCCCTAACACACTCAGCTCCTCTTGTTATTCTCACCTCCTCTATCGTTGTCATCTCCTCCAGTCATTCCAAGTCGCCATAACACTGTCACTTCTTGCAGCCACTCCAACCCTCCTGATGGCTGGCACCTCCGGTCACTACAACTCTCCCCATCTTTGTTACCTCCTCCATTCACTCCTAACCTTGCTATCACCTTCAACTCTCCCATTCACTCCAACCC
>NW_025211229.1:19784-22191 GCF_004010195.1 Chiloscyllium plagiosum
ATCCTCCAGTCACTCCAACCCTCCCTCTCACTGTCACTTCAGCCAGTCAACCGCACACTCCTGATTCCTGTCACCCCCTCCACTCACTCAACCTTCCCGTCATTGTCACATCCTTCTGTCCCTCCAACTCTTCCTATCGCTGTCACCTCATCCAGTCAATTTTGTCTCCCTGTTGTTATCGTCTCTTCGAGTCACTCGACCTTTCTGTCACTGACACCTCCTCTAATCACTCCAAACATCCCAACGCTGTCACCTCGTTCAGTCACTGGAAACCTCACTATCATTGACACCTCCTCCAATCACTCCAAAACTCCTGATCAGCCACCTCCTCCATTCACTCATCCCCTGCCTATCGATTCTCCTTCTCCAGTCACTCCAACTCTCGCTATCATTGTTACCTTATGCCATCACTCCAACCCTCCGATTGCTGTCTCCTGCTCCAGTCACTCCGACCCACCCTATCGCTTTAATCTTCTCCAATCACTCCAATGTTCCATATCGCTGGCAAGTCTTTCAGCCACTCTACCCTTCCCTATCACTGTCGTACCCTCCAGTCACTCCAACCTAACCTATCACTATCAATTATTTAAGTCACTCAACGCTCCATATTCCTGTCACCTCCTCCAGTCATTCCAATTATCCCCATTGTTGTTAACTACTCCTGTCACTTCAAACTCTAAATGCTATCGCGTCCTCCAGTCACTCTACACCCCCTTATCAATGACACCTCCTCTAATCACTCCAACCCTCACGATTGCTGTCACCTCCTCCAGTCACTCTTATCCTCCATATCATTTCACTTTCTCCCATCACTCCTTCCTATCGCTTTAAGCATCTCCTCTAACACCACACTCTCTATCTATGTAAACTTCTCCAGTAACACAAACCCTTCGATTGTTTTAACCTCTTCCATGCAACTGCATCTCTCCCTATCGCGGTGAACTACTCCATCTAATGCAACTCCCCATCACTGTCAGCTCCTGCAGTCACTATAAACTCCTTCTAACGTTGCCATCTCCTCCAGTCACTCCAAACCTTCCGATAGCTGTCAACTCCAGTCACTGCAGCCCTCCCTATCATTGGCACCTCCTCCATTCATTCTATCCCTCATTATCACCATCAACTCTCACATTCACTCCAATCCTTCCTATCGCTGTCACTGCCTCCAGTCCCTCCAACTTTCACTGTTGCTGTCGCCTCCTCCAGTCACACAAACCTCCTTGTTGCTGTCACCTCTTCCCGTCACTCCACCCCTACCTATCGTTGTCACTTCGTCCGGTCAATCCAAAATGCCTTATCACTATCACCTCCTCCAAGTCACTCCAACTCCCAAATCGTGGTCTCTTCCTCCACTCACTCCAGTCAAGGAATGGTCCCTCAAATAGGAGAGCCAGGAGAAACAAACCCCAACGTTCCCTGGATGTTGGGGAAGAATAATATAATCGGTGTCAGATGGAGAATCGAATTGGGAAACCGAACGAATGCTAAATGCTCAGAGCGTAGAGAGTAGATCTGGGTTAATTTATGAGAAAACTGAGAACCATCAAAGAGTTGTCCCACAATCCTCTGTGGACACCTCAGAGTGAGCATGTTAAAAGGGGAATGCAGCCGTTTCGAGACTAGAAAGGGGTTTATAATGTGAAAAGGTTATCTGCGAGTAGTTAGGATATACTTGAATGAGTTTCAGCTGCATGTTTACTGAAACATTCAAAAGGGAATTGGATGATTATTGTGACAAAAGACAATATGAAGGATGTTGTAAATGCAGGAATGTTGGGAGGAACTGGAGAATTGACAGAGGTGGTAAGGGTTATCGATCATAAATGATGTTACAGAGATTGACAATTTGTAGGCAGAGAGGAATGTGTCAGGTTTTTACCTGATTGTTTGCCCTTTTCAAGAAAAGAAATGTTATTGAGCTGCAATTTAATAGGCCCATTATTGAGCCTGTGATGTACTTGTTCTGACTGTGACACTCGGGCTGGAATAGGGGCCAGAGCCTGACTCTGCACAGTCTGAGGAGAATGTCTGTGATCTTCCTGAAGGAATTTTGGAGCTCAGTTCCAGGATGGATGAGAGAAGCTGACAATGTTCATCAAGAGAGGGAGCATGGGACCTTCCTGATCTCATATTCAGACTGCTTTCTGGAATGGATATAAGAAGCTATAAATACTTAATGCACTCGGGCTTGTTCAGTTCTGAATGTATTTACGTATGCTGTGTCTGTGTCTCCACGTGATGCTGAACTGAAATAATTGCAACAATAATAAAAAATTACTTCCCGCAACACCAACTCCTAGATATCAAATCTTGACAAGTGATGAGTTAAATAGAGCCTCAAAGCAAAATACGTTCTCACTTCCTGGCATATTACAATTGAAGGAAACTTTTCAACTGGAGTGAATTG
>NW_025211230.1:0-6841 GCF_004010195.1 Chiloscyllium plagiosum
TGAATGGCAAAGCAGGGTTGAAGGGCTGAATGGTTTCCTCCTGTTCCAATTAAAGTTATCCATCTGCAGCTTGTGGTACATTTCCCCTCATTGCTCACTTCACATCCATGTCGAACACACTGTGACTGACTGAACAAACCTCCTGTGTTTGAACTAAACCTGCTCATGCTCAGTGATTCCCTCTACTGCCACCCGGATTTAACTCTCATCATGGAATGTTGTCTCGTGTTACTGCGGGAATGCCCGCAAGGACTAATCCTGGAATCTGTCTCCCCTGGGATCCAAAAATCCCGTCTTTCCTTCTTCCTATTTCATTCTGGCATTGGACTCTCGGTTTCAATCCATTCTCCTGTCATGCTCTTCAACATGCCCATGTGGGTGGACTAGAGGCAGCTGGCACCTGAGATTGTGGGGGGAGGCAAATTCAATCAGGGATTTGGGAAAACACTCAGACATTGACATATCCATCTGATTGTTGACTCAGGCAGATAGGCAGAAAGAAAGATGCACATTTAGATAGCAGCTTCAATGACCTGGGGCAATGAAACATGCTTCAGCCCAATGATTTCAACCTCAAACCTCTGAAAACACAGACACAAAGCTTCCTACTTGTACCAGGTTGTCTCCCAGCCTCTTCTTTTCTTAAGAAAAGAGTTTTAAGCTGTTAAGCCTTTCCTGGTGATTATAACTACTGTGTTTCTGTCAGATTTGTGACTGAACCTTTATTTTCCTGTTGTGAGTGATGCTAGTAGCAGAAACAGTTCCTGACTTGTGATGGGTTTCGGTTGGAGTATTTAAATTTACACATTCATTCCCACCCTCTCATACAGTGTGAAATTGATGTAAATCAGAAGGAAAAGATTGAGTGAGCACCCACAGAAACACAAAAGGCAGCATGTGTACCTGAGTTGAATGAACCTGGACTTAGGAAAATGTGACAACAATCACAACTAGTTCGAATTACAGAGTCCCTTAGGCGCACAAAGAGACTATTCGGTCCATCGAGTCTGCAATGACCTGCTGTCCCACCCTATCTCCATAACCCCACATTTAGCATGGCTAACCCAACCCGCCGAACCTACACACAACAGGCCATGTTCGCACAGCCAATCCATCAAACCTGCACATCTATGGGAGGGTCACATATTATGTCTAAGTGCTCAGGATTGTGGATGAAGGCTCACAAGTACTTGACTCTGACGCAAATCCTCTTTGTTGCCAAAATAAAATCTGGGGGAAACTGCAGCCAGAAAGATTTCCGATTATCTCATGAGGAAGAGAATTCAAAACTCGTGCCACTGACCCGGGGGACGCAGTGAAGTCACAGAGGTCTGGGAACCATCAGAAATGTAACAAGTTGTGAGCAAGGTGGGAGTGAGACAAGGACAAAAAGACAGTCTGTCACACGGGGGAAGGCAGGAGAGATTAAACAGCAGAAATGGTAGCCCCTCAAGGCCACGGGGAATGGAGTTAGGGCTGGGAAAGAAACCAGGAAACAAGGGGAGCAGCTGTCAAAGAAATACATTGAATAAACAGTTATAACAACATAGATGGCAGAGTACGCAGTCTGAAATTGTTGCTCTCATTGGTGAGTACAGAACTCTGTAAAGCCTGGGTGATTCTATTACAGCCAACTCATGCAGGATAGGCCAAGTGGTCTCGATTTGTGCTATACTTTCTGATAAATTTATTCTGACATTTGGAATTCAGGTCGGATGATGTTCATAAATTCTCAAATTGGACTTGAGTTTAATATTATGGGGAAATGTTAAATAAATCACAATGATCCCATTCTGAAGACTTTAGTCCACAACCTTGCATGTTCCAGCATCTCAGTTACATCCATGTCCTTTTATTCTAATGTGATGCTGGTACTGTCTCTTCCATCCCATCAATGAGTTCCTGCTCCCCACCATCTCCGAGTGAAATGAATTCTCCCCTCCTTCTTTCTGGGAATTAGTTTCAATCTAAAACCTCCAGTTTCTGACCTCTCAGTTAATGAATAGCTCCTTCCTATCCACTCGATCTGGATTCCTCAGCATTTTATCACTTCAATTAAATCTCAGCTCATCCTCCTCGAAAATCATCCCCAGCCTTTCCAACCTTTCCTCAGAGCAGAAATTTTCCAATTGTAGAAACATTCTGATCAGTCTCCTCTGTACCCTCTCTGGTGTGATCACATCAACCCTGGAATAAGGGGATCAGAAGTGTGTGCAGTACTTTCACCGCAGTCAAACGAGTGTTCCAGACATTTCCCACGTCACCTCCGTGTTCTAGTGGTTGTCGCTCAGACAAGAAATGTCTTGGATTTCCCACATGGAACTGGATGTGCACTCCATGGTGCTGGGATTCCCTACCATGTGTTTATTTGTTCACTAATCCTAAATTAACTTCAGATTAAAACAACATTATCAGCTACCCACCAATCAACTTCTTCCATTATACTCAAGTCACCTTACTTTTTAAAAATCTCTTTAAAATTATTACTATCTCAACACAACAGGCTTTAATTTGCTGATCAAGTATTCAGATGTCTTCACTGTTACAATCACTTGAAGATTATCTTTACATTCAGCTACATTTGGTGAATTGAACACTGATTGTAAATATATGAATATCAAAAGGACTTGAGTTTTATGATAATTAATCCAGTCTGACATTCTTGTTGGTTAATATCTTGAAGAGAACTGTCCTCAGAATTCCAGCTGTGGTCTAACTTCATTCACAACTGGATTTGGTTGGACTGCAGATCTTAGATCTGTTCTGTTGTTTCCCGGATTGTTCACTCTGTCTGTCACTTGCTGCTTATGCTGTTAGGCACACAAGTAGACCTCTTTGGGAACTTCATCAGTTTAACACCTCATTTTTTAGGTATTCATGCTGATGTTTCTGGCATACCCTCCTGAATTCTCTCAGTTGAATGAGGATTGATACTCTGGTTTGATAGTAAGAGGTAAGTTGGGGGATATGCTTGTCCGTGATCTCTGTAAGTTTTGTTGGAGCACAATTCTACTGCTGTTGTTGGAAGGAAAGAGCTAAACTGTTACACTGTTGACCCCATATACTACATGCAGTATCATGAACACTGATAGGCCAAGACCTGAAATACGAGCAACACTGTACAATGATGCAGGATCAGAACTGCAGTAAGCGGGCGGAGTTTAAGATCCAACTTGACATAGGAGTAGGGAAAGAAGCAGCTGATCAGATTGTCTCATTCATAGTCATAAAGAGACTCTATGACATTATTGTACTGTTGGGGGTGAGGATGGAGGTGGTTGGGGAGATGGAAAGCCCTTCAAAAGAAACTAATCTGCCTGAGAGTTGTGAGATAGAATTGATTGCCATGCATTTAACAGAAAGCTAATTGAAACTGTTGTTATCCCCAAAAGATAACAAGACTGATGGTGCTTCCAATCATCACCAGAAACAAACCCCAGAATACATGGTTCGGAGATGGATGTCAATAGCCAATCAACATCCAACTCCTACAATCATTGAGCAAACGTATGTGTGATTACCCAATTCTGATGAACCAGAAAATCGCAGTTCACTCTCTGCAGATGGACAGCGATGTGGGGAAGTATTGGCCGAGTGGTATTGTCGCGAGACAGTTAATCTAACACCCCAGATAGTGTTCTGGAGACCTGGGTTCAAAGACTGCTGCAGCAGATGGGGGAATTTGAATTCATTAAAAAAATACTTGTGAATTTAGAGTCTAATGATGACCATTAATCGATTGTCAGAAAAACCCATCTGGTTCACTAATGCCCTTTTGGGAAAGAAGCTGCCATCCTTACCTGGTGTGGCCAACATTGTGCCATCAGACCCACAGCAATGTGGTTGACTCTTACCTGCCCTCTGGGCAATTAGGGATGGGCAGTAAATGCTGCCGGGCCAGCATCACCCTCATCCTGTGAATGAATAAAGGAAAATAAAAGTCTGTACCCAGTGTGTGAATCTGTGCATGTTCTACAATGTTGTGAACATTTCCAAAGCTAAGATCTCTGTGTGCACAACTTTATGAGCTGCCAAAACCATTGTTCATTACTTGGGCGTGAAAAAGAGAAAATAAATCCTTCAACTGTGGCTATCAGTAAATTGACTGGTATCTCAGCAGGCTGGATGCCTGAGTGAGTCCCTTCCCACCCCACCCACCCTCTCCACACATACACACATACAGCAGGTGAACAGCTTCTCCCCAGTCTGACTGGTTTGGCCAGTTTTCAGGTGTGATGGGTAAAGAATTCTCTTCTGGCATTCCCTACATTTCCAGAATCGGTCCCTAGTCTGGCTGCACTGGTGTTTTGCCATTTCAGATAAATGGTAGCAGACTGTTACACACACCGCTAGCCCGCCCCCACCCACCATCCCCTCCACCATCCCCCCAAGAACCCAGTATAAAGCAGTAAACATTATCTCCTGCTGTGGAGAGACAGCCTGTATTGGTCTGAGTAGGAACACTGAGCAGATTTACCTAAATGACAACTTAATCGGTGACCACAGCAAGTTAAGCAAGTCCAAATAAAATGCACTATAGCACAGAACGAGGCCCATAAAATCCAAGCTGGATCTCTGTTGCAGAATCCAATATTATCATTCCCTCGACGTACCCCAAACTCTGCAAGTTTATTTCCCTCAGAACTGATCTAATTGTTTTTCTCAATCATTGATCTTCTCTACTTGCACCACCATAATAGGAAACATGTTCTGCATATGTCCAGCCAATACAGTCAGCAGAAACACTTGCTCATCTCCCACTGTCTCAAAACCTTACATCTGACCTTAACTCTTCTGCCATCACCTATCAAATACAGATATTTTTGTCTGCTATATCTAGGTCTGTTATAATCTTATACAGCTCTATCAAAAATATATCCAACATCTTCACTTCAAAGGAAGTCGCAATTTCTTCAAATCAATCCAGTGACTGCATTTTCTTCATCAGTGAACCACTCCAGCAAGTCTGAACGCCACAGACTGAAGATCACTCATATCCTTCATAGTTGATGCCTATTTTGTTCCACAAATCCAGACAATGCAACAGCAGTAGCTTTATTATTGGACAGCCGGCGAGAGTTTGAAAGCGTCTCTAAAGTAGCCGAGTGTCTACTTGTAGAGACTCTTCTTCATGAATCTCTGCCCACAGAGACAGTATATTTAATAGGAATTAGACAAAGGCATATCAGTCTTTTGGGCGATTGTCAACAGATAGTTTACAGTAGTTAATTATGACCTTACAAATCTTGATGAATGACGATGTCCTGTGATAACGTGTGTATGGATTACAGAAATTGATTATCATATTGTTCATGATTATGTGTTAATGGGAAGAGATTAAGGCAAAAGGGTTCTTCCTTCAGTAAATGGAGGATTCACTTACCTATGCTCATATGGAGGGGAGGTAAGATAATGGGAGTGGGAGGCAGTTTAACAGGGTTGTGCCCAGGGCTCTTAGTCTTGTCTGGCAAGGGCAAATTCCTCTGTCTGGGGTTACGGGAGAATCCACATGTGTGGCTGTAAGAGGTTCTATTTTGAGATACTATCAGCCTCCCCCTTCTGAGGTGTTCTGTCTGTATTCTATGAGTACAGGCCTTCAGGTGATGAAATAAGGGGAATGTTTAACCCTTGAAGAGGCATACTCCACACAAAATATTATCTCTCGCTCCACACATTCTACCCCCTGGAAAACGGAATAGTGCAGCACTGGAATAATTGGCCCAACATGTCTGTGCGGACCATGATGCCATTCCAAACTAATTCCACCTGCCCGGACATAATCCATAAAACTGCCAACCTTTGCCAGCGTATGCGCCTGCCCAAATGCCTCTTAAGCATTGTGATTGTTTCTGCTTTTACCACCTCCCAGGAGAGTACATTTTAGTCATCTACCACATTTTGCATAAGAACCTTGCCTGACGTAACTCCCTTTAAACTTTCACATGTTGTTGAAAATACTCAGCAGGTCTTGCAGCATCCGATAAAATAAAAATCTGTTAATGTTTCGGATTCCTTCCTCAGAAACGTGAAGTCTGATTTCTCTTTACAGATGCTTCCAGACTTGTTAAGCATTTCCAGAAGCTTCTGTTTTTGTTTCTGATTTACAGCATCTGCTGTTCTCTCGGTTTTTATTTTCATTAAATTTCCCTCTGTCCCCTGAAATCTATGGCCTCTAGAATTTGTCATTTCTACCTTGGAAAAAGATTCAGATTATAGAACATAGAACATAGAACAATACAGTGCACAACAAGCCCTTCGGCCCTCAATGTTGCGCCGACCTGTGGAATTTTCTCAACTCGTCCCCCTACACTATCCCAAAATCATCCATGAGCTTATCTAAGGATTGTTTAAAACTCCCTAATGTGGCTGAGTTGACTACCTTAGCTGGTAGAGAATTCCACACACTTACCAATCTCTCTGTGTAAAGAATTTGCCTCTGACATCTGTCTTAAATCTATCACCCCTCAATTTGTAGTTGTGCCCTCTCATACAAGCAGTCGTCATCATCCTAAGAAAAAGACTTTCACTGTCTACCATATCTAATCCTCTGATCATCGTGTATGTCTCTATCAAGTCCCCCCTTAGCCGCCTTCTTTCCAATGATAACAGATCCAAGTCTCTCAGCCTTTCCTCATAAGACCTTCCCTCCAGACCAGGTACCATCCTGATAAATCTCCTCTGCACCTTTTCCAATGTTTCCGCATCCTTTTTGTAATGGGGCGACCAGAACTGTACACAATGTTAAAACTGTGGCCGCACCAGCATTTTGTATAGTTGCAGCATGATATTGCGGTTCCAGAACTCAATCCCTCTACCAATGAAACCTAACACGCCGTATGCC
>NW_025211230.1:7439-20615 GCF_004010195.1 Chiloscyllium plagiosum
TTATTCTTCCCAAAGTGCATCACCTCACATTTAGCTGCATTGAACTCCACTTGCACCTCTCATCCCAATTCTGCAGTTTATCTAAATCCCCCTGCAACCTGTAACATTTTTCCAAACTGTCTACTACTCCACATACTTTAGTGTCATCTGCAAATGTACTAATCCATCCACCTATGCCTGCGTCTAAGTCATTTATAAAAATGACAAACAGCAGTGGTTCCAAAACAGATCCTTGTGGAACACCACAAGTAATTGGGCTCCAGACTGAATATTTTCCATCAACCACCACTCGCTGCCTTCTTTCAGAAAGCCAGTTTCTAATCCAAACAGCTAAATCACCCTCAACTCCATGCCTCTGCATTTTCTCCATCAACATACCATGTGGAACCTGATCAAAGGCTTTACTGAAGTCCATGTATTCCACGTCAACTGCCCTCGTCTCATCTAAATGCTTGGTCACCTTCTCAAAAATCTCAATGAGGTTTGTGAGACAGGGCATGCCCTTGACGAAACCATGTTGACTATCTGAAATCAAATTGTTGCTTGTTAGATGATTATAACTATTTTCTCTTATAATCCTTTCCAAAACCTTTCCTACAATGGAAGTAAGGCTCACTGGTCTATAATTACCTGGGTCATCTCTGCTGCCCTTCTTGAACAAGGGCACAACATTTGCTATCCTCCAGTCCTCAGATACAAAACCCATAGACAATGATGACTCAAATATCAAAGTCAAAAGCTCTTCAGTCTCCTCCTTAGCTTCCCAGAGAATCCACGGATAAACCCCATCCGGCCTGGGGACTTGTCTACTTTCACTCCTTCTAGAATTGATAACACCTGTGCTTAACTAACCTCAATCCTTTCTAGTCTAATATCTAGTACCACATTTTTGTCCTCTACAATATTCTCCTTTTCCTGTGTAAACACCGATGAGAAATGTTCAATTAACACTTCTCCGATCTCTGCAGGGTCCACACTCAGCTTCCAACTTCTGTCTTTGATTAGCCCTATTCCTACCCTAATCATTCTTTTATTCTTCACATACCTATAGAAAATTTCAGGCTTATGCTTTATTCTGTTTGCTAAAGACTGCTCGTGTCCTCCATTTGCTTTTCTTAACTCTCTCTTTAAATTTTTCCTAGCTGATCTATAGCTCTCTCTTGCTTCATCTGTACCATTTTGCCTCATCAACACATAAGCCTCTTTCTTCTCCTTAACAAGAGATGCAATTTCTGTAGTAAGCCGTGGTTTACAAACTCTGTCTGTGCCAGTTGGGTCACCCCACAGCCATTGACTTTCCAAAGACAACAATCCAAGATTTTCCAACCTCTCCCAATCCAGGCAACATCCTGGTAAACCTGTTTCCACCTTCCCAAAAGCCTTCACATTCTACCTATAATATTTTGATCAAAACGGCACACAATAGCCCAAAGGTGGCCTGATTATAGTTTTATATTCACTCCCCTGACAAAAGAAGGCAAGCCTGCCATTCACCTCCTTCACCACTTTCAGGGACCTTTCAGCTTGCAACTGAAGATCCCTCTGTATATCAGTGCTGCTCAGGGCCCTTCCGTTTATTGTATACATTCATCTTGCTATGTGTCTTCCAAAACGCATCCCCTCACACTTGTCTGAGTTAAAATATATCTGCAATTTCTCCACAAAACTTTGTGACTCATCTCTTTCTTGCTGCATCCTTTGTCATCATTCTTCACGATTCACAACTTCAACAGTTTGTGCCATCTACAAACTTGGTAATTAAAACGTTTACATTTTCAAACTTTTCATTTATATACATTACAAGCAACAGATGTCTCAGTTCTGATCCTTGTGGAACAGCACTAGCCATAGACCTCAAGCCAGCAACATGCCCCTGCACAACTGTTGCTGGGAGAAATATCAAAGAGGAGCCTTGAGTTCTGTGCTGAGCAGCATGGCCAACGTTTATTCAGAGGTCCTTACTAATACATGATGGGAGAGGTCTCTCTCTGTCTCCCCCAGATAAGTCCAGCATTTTGATGTGTTTACTTAATAAGTTCCAGTAATATCTTCCCCCTGACCTGAACTTCAGGGCTTGCAATGGTCAGCTCGGATATTTCCATGTTCCCTTTCCCAGTCTCGGAATCTCTCAGCTCATGTAGCTGCTTTGCCAGTTCTTACACAAAATGGTTTAACCTTATCCTTGTCATTGCACATCTCCAGCCTGCCACTACCACATGTCTCTGCCCCCCCCCCCCCCCCCCCCGCACTATCATACCCTGTGGCATCTGCATAGTCCATCCAGTCACTAATTCAAAGGGGGGCAGCCCCGTCCACCTTCCTGGGTTGTCCACAGTCTCATTAGGCTGGTGGGGAGTACTCTAACCCATCGCTGTCCTGTCTAAGAGAGAGCCTTAGGCAGACTAGCTTTCAGTGTCTGCATCATTCCTTCTACTGTCCTAGAGCTCTGGGGGTGGTATGGGGGATGGTATTTCTGTTCAGTACCAAACAGGGTACATAGCTCTTTAGCTATGTTTCCTGTAACATTTTTTCCCTTGGTCAGAATCTGCAGGGGAATGCTTCCACCCACTGAGTAAACCTATTTATTAAAACCCAGCATGACTTCCTTCCCTGGGATTGGGATGGGTGTGTGTGTCAAATCCATCTGTAATTGTTCCCATGGGCCCCTGGGTCCCTGCTGCTGCCTCCATTTTATCCTGATTGCTATCCCTGGCTCACACTGTGTACAGACTACACACCTCCGACAAAACGTTGCTGTATTTCTCCCTGTTCCAGGCAAGGATTGGAGTGGATCATCTGATATTGCATTTTATCCTCCCCAATATGGGCAAGCCCATGATATGTTTTTAATAATGTTTGTCTTATACAGTGTAGTGGCACTGCTGGATCATCCAGACTCTGTCGTGTCCTATTATTGCCCCACCCTTTTCCCATTCCTGTTTCTCCTGTTGTGGGACTGTTTCTGGGAATATCTTTAAACCTCCTCTCTCACTTCTGTAGCTATGTCCATTGCCATCTCCTCAAATGTCTGCCCTGTTTCAGTCAGTATTTCACTTATAAGATTATTAAAGGATTGGACACTTTGGAGACAGGAAGCATGTTTCCGCTGATGGGTGAGTCCTGAACCAGAGGACACAGTTTAAAAATAAGGGTTAGACCACTTAGAACAGAGTTGAGGAGAAACTCCTTCACCCAGAGAGTGGTGGGTGTACGGAATGCACTGCCCCAGAAGGCTGTGTAGGCCAGGTCTCTGGATACTTTCAAGAAAGAGTTGGATAGAGCTATTAAGGATAGTGGGATCAAGGGTTATGGGGATAAGGCAGGAGCAGGATACTGATTAAGGATGATCAGCCATGATCATAATGAATGGTGGTGCTGGCTCGAATGGCAGAAGGGCCTACTCCTGCGCCTATTGTCTATTCACCTGCCTTACCCACATACTGACTGCCCTGATGGTGTGAGGGTTTCTACTTTCCTGTGAGATATAATCTTCATTATTGCTGCTCCACTGGGAACGTTAGCTGCTTCCACAAACTCTCTGACCTGTTCTTCATGCTCTATGTGGCCCCCAGACAAGGTGATGTACCCTCACCGAGCCCAGGCCATCACTTGGTGATGAACTATACCAAAGGCATGCTGTCTGTCTGTGTCTCTGCTGACTCCCTGACCCCTGGCTCATGTCCGTGCTTCTGTCAGGGCTCGTGATGGTTCTGCCATTTCTGGGTAATTCTCCACAAAAGTCCTCCAATAATTAAACAATCCTAAAGTTTGCCTTATCCCGTTCACGGTTTGCGGGTGGATAGTTTTGAAATCATGGTCTTTCGTTCCACTGGGATTGTCCCCCTCCTTTGCTGATTTGATTTCCCTGATGTGATGTCCCAGGTACATCTCTCCCTACCTTCCCACGCTCTGTGGGTTAATTTTAAGCCCGGCCAGCCTGACCTGACCCAATAATCTGTGTAATATCTGTGTTCTTTCTCTCCAACTGAGATATTGAGGTGTTGGTAAGATTAAATTGACGAACTCCATCAGCCATGTATCGTTGGGATATACTGGAATATTATGGGATCCCTGAGGTAACTGGATCCAGGTCTACTGCTTTCCTCAGACAGTAAATGCTAGCTTATTCTGCCGTTCCAGGTCCACAGGAACCCATTCACAATATCAAGGGCTGAGACTGTATCCTGTTGCAATTTTAATCCATTAAATACAGTGGTGTGGTTCACTACTGTAGGATACTCTTTAGTGGCGGATTTACCGAGGGAGGTATAATCAATAGTGAGGTGGGATGAGCCTTTCGGCTTCTGTGAGTTAGTCTGGGATACTGTTGGTCTGACTATTCCCTGCTTCTCTCAATCTGTTACTGACACAATTATTGCCTCCTCAGCCCCAACTTTAATGGGATCCGGTTTGTGTGGGGAGTGAGAGGGCCCTCGATCTTGACAGGAACAACAGATAATAACCAGCATTCCTGTTTGAGTTACGCACACTGCTGTTTGGGTCCTAGCTATAACTCCCCAGATTCTCTGACAGTTCCAGTCTCCCTGCAAGATAACTAATCTGGAGATGTCGCTTCTCCTTTGCTTCCTGTCCCGGGCCTGGCCAGGTTGTTCCCATATTAGAGTTTGTGTCTCTACATCAATAGTTGTTCCGAACTGTTCTAAAATGGGAACTCCCAGAATGGTCCTTTCCTCAGTTTCACACTCCCATATCTGAATATATTTTGCCATATCCATGATCTGCATGACAGGATTATTTCATCCAGCTTCCTCGATTCCCTCTCCAACTGCTCTCATTTTAGTAATTGAGGGGTGAGGGGCAAATCCATATCGGTAACTGATATAGATGCTCCTGTATTAATATTATGTTCTGCTGGTTCCCAAACACAGCATCAATGAATATTCATGTGCCTACGTGAACTCATGCACACACACAATGTGAACATCTATCTCCCTCTCTCTGCCTACGTTCCTTGGCTATGTGCCCTTTCATGCTTCACTTGTAACATTGTGGGTCTGGTTACCCTCCCTGTATTGCAGCTATTCCCCTATGCTTCTGAGATTGCCTCAGCTCTCATGCCCCAATTCAGAATGTGGTTAGAATTATCTCCCACTGGGAGTCCAATGTTTATAATTACAGTTAAATAGGGTCCCATGTCATCTTTTAAATACATCAAACCAATTTCATCATCACAGGTTGGGGTTTGGTAATCCCCCGTGGTCCTTACACTCCTCAGGCTTTCTCTCTGTATGATCCTCGATATTACCCTTGGCTCCCTGAGTCACCAAGGTAATTTTAGCCCATTCAGCCTGTCTCCTCCCCAGTGTGTCCCTGTAATATCTGTAAATGCCTGGAGACACTGATCGTCTGTGCACTGGCGGGGACTGGCTTACACCCTCTCCCTCTCATTGCAGAGACAGGTTCTGCTGTACACGTCGGGGCATCTTGGCCTAAAAGATTTTACCCTGACACCATCATCAGTACCTCAACTAATTGCAATGAAAATTCAATTTTATTTAAAGCTTGTCACCCATTACACCATGGGCATTCTTATTAGGGAATAAAGTAATGGAAGGATATCAGAGAAAATAAATAGACTTTAATTTTAGCTTCACTGCAGTAATGAACCAAACCAATATTTGGACATATGGTTAAACTACATAACAAAGTTTCCAGTGTCATTATTAACATGAAAACTATTTTAGTTTGCAAGTTGTTTTGTACTAAGAATAATTGGAAATGAATTGTGATTATGAATTGACCATTTAAAATATATTTGGAAGAGAATAATCAGAAATATTTTTGGAGGAAATTAGGAAAGGAAATAAATATGTATACATTGGTATTAATAGTTTTAAAATGTTTGGAAGTTGGCTGGGATTATTTGATTCAGAGAGGCTGCATGATTATAAAGACTAATTCACCTTTTTCATTGCATTGTTGGTTTCACTAGAATCTGTTGTGGTCTAAGCTCTTGTTGTGTGCAATGGACTGTCACTAATAGCTTAATTAACCTGCGAGTCCCTGATCACGTTTCTTTTGTCTGTAAGTCAGTCTGTAAGTGCGCGACACACCTGCTTTTCTGAGGGAAACAGAGACTCATTTCAAATGAAATAAGTGGCAGTTCACTCTGAGAATGGTTTCTACCACATACCATACGCAGGAAAGTGTTTATCTAAAGAATTCCAATCTCTATCTATAAATCTGATGGTATCTGTGTTTGTCAGTTTGTGAAGGATTCAGCCCGTTTGTTTTGAGCTGTTTTATACAAGCAGTTGGTTCATTATGTCTTTGCCAAGAATGTTGTTTACGTTCCCCTTTTACTATGATTCTGCAGGTTAGAATATTCTGAGAGTCAATAATATTCAATAACTGAACATTGAATGGTTTTGACTCTAACAGAGCAGTTGCCTTATTTTCAGCTAATTATTCACTTTCCATTTCCTGGTTGTGTTTAATTTTACAGAAACAGGCTCTGAGCAATGTTTTCATTCACTTGTGTTGGAGTCACTGACCGCCACGTGGTCAGTCAGTTTCAGGCTGATGGATCAGTTTCTCTGTCCTATTAGATGGTGGTCACTTGCTCAATTTCCGATGGCTCACCTGAGCGTCAGTCCATCAGCTCCTGAAACCCTGCATCCAACATTTGTTCCCTCTCACCATGACTAATCCAATACAGTCCCAGCTTGTCTCCCACATTCACCTCCACGTACTCATGATCACCTCAGATTCTACTGTCTGTATCCTTGCAGCAGCTTTGTGTAAGACACCTATATCATTTCAAAATTTGGTTCACTGCTTCTTCAGGACCTTCGTGAAGAAGGACTCATGCCCGCAACGTCGATTCTCCTGCTCCTTTGATACTGCCTGACCTGCTGCGCTTTTCTAGCAACACATTTTCATTTGCAATTGTAGTAACCAGTTAATTACAAGTTACTGACAAAATATTTTAAGAGGAGATGCTATTGATGGTGGAAATGCTGCTGGTTCGTATAACAGAGGGCTGGGGTGAATACTGTACTCAGTTTTGATGAGAAAGTTGAGCAATGTAAGATTCGCTTATCTTTGTTAATAAGAAGAGGCAGAGATTGCAGCTAGGACATCCACAGGCATCCACCCTCACCACCACTGATGCTCAGTAGCAGCAGTGCCAATCAAGCGGGCTGCTTTATTCCAGATGGTATCATGTTTCTTGAGTGTTGTTAGGGCTGCACTCATCCAGGCAACTGGGGAGTATTCCATCACACTCCTGACTTGTGCCTTGTAGCGTTTAGACAGGATTTCAGTTGCCAGGAGTTGAATTACTCTTGTAGCTACTGTGTTTATGTGGTGAGACCAATTCAGTTCCTGATCAAAGATTATCCACAGGATAATGTTGATAGTGGGTGTTCAGTCATGGTAACACCATCGAATGTCAAGGGTGCATTTGTGTGGCATGTATGTTACTTGCCTCCTGTAAGCCCAAGCCTGGATATTGTCCAGATCATGTTGTACTTGGACTTGGACTGCTTCAGTACGTGAGGAGTTAATTATTTATTAACATTAAGTAGTCATAAGATTATGCAAATTCCTTTTTCTATCAAATGTCATGGACTGTATCTTGTGGTCACTCTCATATTCACTTTCACTATCTTTTTATTTTCTTCCTAATTCAGGCACAAATGTTTGAACATCGATCAGAATAAAATTACATAAATTAAAAACACATGTTTCTACAAGTAAACTAATTGAAAGAAATACATTACTTCTGTATTGTCTGCATTTTGACAAAAAAAATATTTTCAATAACTATTGAATAGCTCATTTATTGTCCTCAATCCATCAATCTAAGTATTATATTTCAGTCTTCAGTTTACCGATCTTAATGTACGTCTAATTAACATCTGAGCGAAGTGTTTTTAAAATATTGAGTCAATTTACTTGTTCAGAATGCAACATTTATTAGGAATTCATTATCCTTATAATAATTGCAGAATAATTTGTTTGTCTTTCTAACGTACATCGTCAGATCCATATATTATTTTAATCCATATTTTGATTTAATTAATTGCAACAATGCTATTGTTTTCAGGTCAACTATCCCACAATGGAACCAATCATTTTGCATCTAACACGCTTTGCAAACTTCCTTTTGCTCATTTGAATAATCACAGTAACCTCAGCCTTATGAATTCAGAGAACTATAACTACTTTTCACTGCAACAATTCCTGTTCATGTCTGCACATTGCACAGTCATGTAGCAAAATTTAATGTCTCCTTCTTCTAAGTGTACCGATAGATTTTCGAAAATCTAAGTGTTGCTAATATCTAATTATTGTTCAGTTCAGTAGTGGGTATAAATGTGTAATAATGGCTTAGTACATGAAGTAATGTGAAGATATTACAATGTACAAACTCACAATGATTGTGAATATTAATTTTTATTTTAACTATGGAAACACAGTTGAATTGATTTCATTATATTTCACTTCAATGCTCACATTCATTGTATTTCTAATCACAATAAGAGTGAACTACTTCATGTGACAAAATTATTAAAACTTCATGTCAATTTTTCATGGACATAAAATAGAATTAACACCCGTTTGTTCTTTTCTTTATCAATCACAGTGAAGTTTGAATTGTGGAATGCTAGACTGATACAGCACAGAAACAGGCCATTCAGCCTAACTTGGCATTCCGGCCAGGTTTCCTAAACTAAGCTCGTCCCATTTACCTGTGTTTGTCCCATACCCCTTTGGACGTTTTCTATCCAATAAACTGTCCCAAAGTCTTTTAGATTTTGTAATTGTACCAGCCACTGCCCTTCATCTCACAGCTCATCCCAATATGTGAAATACACTGTGTGGAAAAGTTGCCCTTCAGACGCCTATTAAATCTTTCCCCTCACCTTAAGTAGTATTTATACCGTAGAATCTTTAGTACTGCAAAGTTATTAAAAGTTGAGAGGTATTTAGAAGCAGCGTAATAACATTCATACTTTAATCAGTGATGTTAAGCAAATAAATTCAAGATGTTGTGGTCATCATAATGAACAACAGTTACAAGTTGAGACAATGTTGGTTGAAAAGCAATTCAATAGACACTTAGATATTTTCTAATCAACTCTGAGGAGTTTTGACACATCTCTTTTGAAGGTGGGAATTGAACCCCTGGCTCCTGGTCTACTAGTACACACATTACCAGAGCCTCCATAATATTCCCATGCAGGAAGGGCAGGACTATAATCACATACTTTCTGTATTTATTCACAGGGAAAACTGCTCAGATATTTGTTGTTATAATTGGACTAGGATTGTATTAGACAGTTCCAGTGTGTAATGGACCAATAAAATGAATTAGCAATTTCTAATAATGATGGAACGAAGCAACAATGGTCTTAAATAAATATAAATCTCATGATAATCAAATAAGTCAATTTGTTTGAAGCAGTTATTCATCTGCATAAATTAAAATTAACCTGCTTTTTAATGCACATGATTTGGAAATAAAGTATTAGAGATTCAATATGACTACTCGGCGAAAGACAACTTCCCTCATTTTCAAAAAATTGTGATTTCTAAGAATTCAATATCTATTGTAAAAGCATGGAAGAAACATTTGTTAATTCTGGTTTATTTACACAAGGAACACGTGAAATTTAAATAATGCTTAACATGGAAAATACTTAGCTCTTATTGTAATAACTAGAAATGTAGAAATGTTAAAATTGAAGTGAAATACAATCAATACAAGAATGTAAACAAAACGGTGGATGCTGAAAATCACAAATAAAATCAGTAATTGCTGGAAAATAACTCAACAGGTCTGGCAGCCTCTGTGGAGAGAAATCAGTGTTAATACTTGGGCCCAGTGACCTTTCTTCAGACTGCACTTTTTCTCACAACCAATTCAATCCACACTTAAAATTATTTTAGATTAAGAGATTGTAGAGTGCAATATTGTTTGTATCAGTTGATGTACTGAGACATAGTTCCACATCTACAGCTGGAGATATTGGATTTCAACAATGATTACCGGTTAGATTTTGATAATAATTAGTTTTAAAATGGTTGATAACAAATTTAAGAATGATGAGAAAACCCTATTGCAATGTAATTGTACATCATGTTGGAAAAAACTGAAATATTGATGTGAAAAATAGTTATCCATCTCTTAATTGATAAGACTGATTAATGATCCTTCCATTAATACAAGAATTGAAATGAAAGAAAATGAGAGAGTTAGAATGCTTGTTGGGTGAGAGAACTTTGGTTGATTGCAGGTGTTGACCTGAAAAGAATGTTAATATTTCATTATGATACTGGCGCTAATAAATAATGGATTGAACTGAAATATAAATCTCATGATGGTGTGATAATTTAAATGACAATTAAATAATATTTAATGTGAGAATGCAACACTTAAAAGGATTCAATATTTTCAAAGCAGTTTGTACTGGATATTCATTAAGGTCAGTAAACTCAGAATTAAAATATTGGGTTATTTTTTAAAAAATCACACTTTAGAAGATTATTCATCAGAATTGTTCTGTCATTGAAAAAAACCTCATTTCTTCAAGAATTCTGCATTTCCCTCATTTTCTGTCTTTTTTCCACAGGGATCTGTACTGGAACCCTTCTGTTTGCGATACAATTATATAGAAGTGACATAGATTAAAATCTAATTAGGTGAGTTAATAAATTTGCAGATGATATAACGTTCAGTGCAGTTGGGGACAATGTAGAGGGTTGTCAAATAAATCAGCAGGAAAAATATAAATTGCAGATATGGGCAGAGTAATTAAAAGTAAAGTTTAATCCATACAAGTGTGAGGTGTTTCACTTTGGAAGCTCAACTGTTAAGGTAAAGTAGATAGTTAATGGCAGGACCCTAACAACTTTATTATTCAAAGATTTCATGGCGTTCAAGACGATGGCTCCCCGAAAGTGACCATGCAAGTAATTAGGTGGTTAGGAAGGCAAATGGCATGCTTGCCTTTATTCGTCAGGGAACTGGTTACAAGAGTCAGGAAGTCATGTTGTAACTTTACAAGACTTTGGTAAAGGCATACTTAAAGTATTGTATTCACTTCTGTTCACCATGTTCCAGGAAGGGTATGGAGGCTTTGGAGAGGGTACAGAGGGCGTTTACCAGGATGCTGCCTGGATTTGGAGAGGCGAGAAAATCTCAGATTGCTTTTTTGTGGAGTGGCGGAGACTGGGGAAAGACTTGATGGAAGTCTGTACAATCATGAGATACATAACATACATACAAATTGCCCCTTACATGCCCCTTGAACTTACCCCGCTAACCTTAAACGCATGTCACCTAGTTTTTGATACTTTAACTCTGGGAAAAACGTTATGACCGTCAACCCTGGATGGGGTTGACGGTTATAACGTTTTTCCCAGAGTTAAAGTATCAAAAACTAGGTGACATGCGTTTAAGGTTAGGGGGGTAAATTCAAGGGGCATGTAAGGGGCAATTTGTTGTGTACACAGGGAGTGGTAGGTGTCTGGAATGAACTTCCAGGGTTGGTGGTGGAAGCAGATACATTAAGGCTCTTTAATGTTCATTTTGATAATTTGGAAGGATATGGACCAAGGGTAGGCAGAAGTGATGAGTTTCTTTTGCATTACGTTCAGCACAACGTTATGGGCCAAATGGTCAATTCCTGTGCTGCACAGGTCTTTGAGAGAAAACTAATGTATAACACATCTGACATTTAATTTAATCAATATTTAGCCACTGGTGTCAGAAATAGTATCTAAGTAATGAAAATCATTTTATTTAATCAAAATACATCCAAGTGTTATCCATATGGTGGGCAACAGGATTGTACTTCCAGTCAGCTCAAGAATGTTCAAATATTGTTTATTCTGTGAACTTAATTCTGCAGAAGAGTTTCAATAATCATTTAACGCATCATTATTGTGCATTTCAACACCTCACGTACACCAATCCTTATTCTCTTGGCCGAGCAGATGAAGAGATGAAGATCGCCTGATGAAGAGGCAGCACCTTGAAAGTTAGTGCTTCCCAATAAACCAGTTGGACTATAACCTAGTGTCATGTGATTTTTAACTTTGCTCACCCCAGTCCAACTCCGGCATCTCTAAATCATTGTTTCACAAAGGAATTCTCATAATTTTTAAAAAGAAAATATGACTTTAATTAAGAACTTTAACGCGATTATTAATCCCTTCCTGCAGAAGCAAAATATCTCAATGTCAATGAAATCAATGTTCACACAATCGGGCACTTACAGCCACACAAATGTCTTCCTGGTCATCTAATTACTGCTCAGGAGAAAAACCGGAGTAAGTATCTTATCGTTCCTGAGAACAAGAGCCACAATAAACATTTGGTGACCAGTTCCATCCAATAAATGCATTTGATTTCTTACATTTTGATTCAGTAATTACGCACAAAATATTCAGCTAAAACCAATAACCATGCTTTATTACAAATGACCGAGGATGCTAACATCAACATAAGTAGTCGCTTGCCAATCAAGGTTCCAGTTGAAGTATTGCAAAGTAAAATAATTTAATTTCGGCTTAGTACAACTGTAGGTGAAAACATGTTGTTTTTAGAACAAAGAACATAGAAAAATACAGCGCCGTACAGGCCCTTTGGCCCTCGATGTTGCGCCGATCCAAGCCCACCTAACCTACACTAGCCCACTATCCTCCATATGCCGTTTAAATGCCCATAAAGAGGGAGAGTCCACCACTGCTACTGGCAGGGCATTCCATGAACTCACGACTCGCTGAGTAAAGAATCTGCCCCGAACATCTGTCCTATACCTACCACCCTTAATTTAAAGCTATGCCCCCCTCGTAATAGCTGACTCCATACGTGGAAAAAGGTTCTCATGGTCAACCCTATCTAAACCCCTAATCATCTTGTACACCTCTATCAAGTCAACCCTAAACCTACTTTTCTCCACTGGAAACAACTCCAAGTCCCTCAGCCTTTCCTCATACGATCTTCCTACCATACCAGGCAACATCCTGGTAAACCTCCTCTGCACCCGTTCCAGTGCCTCCACATCCTTCCTATGGTATGGCGACCAAAACTGCACACAATACTCCAGATGCGGCCGCACCAGAGTCTTATATAACTGCAACATGACCTCAAGGCTCCGGAACTCAATTTCTTACCAATAAAAGCCAGTACACCATATGCCT
>NW_025211230.1:20639-22193 GCF_004010195.1 Chiloscyllium plagiosum
ACATTGAACTCTATTTGCCACCTTTCTGCCCAGCTCTGCAACTTATCTATATCCCGCTGTAACCTGACACATCCTTCCTCACTGTCAACAACTCCACCGACGTTTGTATCTTCCGCAAACTAAAATTTTGCACATTAAAAACCTTTATCTGCTTATTCAGAGAAAATACTGAAAGGTGGCACTGTAAATTTAATTTATTTTGACTTTCTTTCACGAAAACAATCATGTGAATTGCTTCTCATTTTCTTCCTAGTTCTGATACACATGTCAACATATTTACGATATTAACTCTTTATGAATAATGAAAGAGTTTTCTCTGCAAGAACGACATGAAGATGTTCAAGGTCCTCTAATTACTGTTGAGCAGAATACTCTTCATAATGGTCTTATTGTCTTAAACAGATGCATTTAATGACCTTAATTTTATTTCTGACTGGTGTTTTTGTGACTGATGTGTTTTCAAACCATGTGCAACGCATAAGGATTTCTTTCAATTTGCTATAAAAAAACTGCTTTGCATGTTGATTTCTAATTATTTTTTACTCCCGAGTTATTTGTCGATGTGCAATAATCACAAAATTATGGAAGATCCCTGTATCTTATGTTCACCGCAATATGCACTTTCACAATCTACTTATTTACTTCCGACGTCTGACATGAATGTCTAAACATTGGTCATGAACAAAGAAAGTTGTAAATTAAAGCTACATCTCAATAAGCAAACCAATGGATGGAAACATGTAATTCTTGTAATCCTGCATTTTTGAACCAAAAGCAATTCTGCTGAATAATCACTGAATGACTCATTTTTGTGAATCATAAAGCTAGCTACCATATTTTATATCTCAGTTTACCGATCTTAATGAATATCCAATCATCATCACAACAAAGTGCTTTTAAAATATTGATTTTTTTTACATTACAACGTAATTTTCCAGTCACTGCCATGACAATAATTGCACAATTATTGGAGTTAGTCTTTCTAACAAATATAGTGCTATTCGCATTTTAATTGCATCAGTTGTTTATTAGTACGAAGACTACAATATAAAAATGAATTTACTGTTCAGGTGAACGATCCCATAATGGAACCAATGACTTCCCATTCGATGCCTCATTGTAAGTATTTGATGATTGCTCATTTGAATGATCGCGGTAATCTCAGCCTGAAGCATTCAGAGAACTGTAATTTCTTTTCATAGAATAATTCCTGGTCGTTTCTCCACATTGCTCAGTGAAATAATTAACTGAGATTTCTCAGTATTCTTAAATGAAATGACATAACTTTGACAATTCAATTGTTGCTATTATCTAATCGTTGCTCAATATAGTTCAGGGTATGACTACGAAATTATGGCTTATAAATTAAATAATGTAAAGATTTTGCAGTTGGCATTGTGAATATCAATTTTTATTTTAACCGTGGAAACAGTTGAATTGATTTAATTATGTTTAATTATGTTTAACTTCAATGTTAACATTTACTGTATTTATAAACACAATACAAGTTAATCACTTTTTATGGAACAAAATCATTTAAATTTTTTATGACTG
>NW_025211231.1:0-4089 GCF_004010195.1 Chiloscyllium plagiosum
GGACATGAGTGAATCAGATGGGGGGGTTTCCCCCAGGAAATGGTTTCATCCTTAGATTATGAAATCCAGATTACTGACGGAATTCCAATTCTGCCATCTGCCGCGGCAGGATTCAAACCTGGGATTCCCCAGAGCTGGCTTGATAGGGTCACTCGGCCATCGGTCCTTCAATCCCCCTGCGATGGCACGTGACCTCACTGGTGCCTCCCCAGGTGGGAGGAGCAGGTGAAGCCCTTCCGGCATTTACAGCAGGTGAATGGCCTCTCTCCAGGGTAGACCCGCTGGTGGGTCAGCAGTGCAACTGACTGAGTGAACCCTCTCCCGCACATGGGGCCTGTGAATGGCTTCTCTCCCTTGTGGACCTACTCGTCGTCTGCAGTTGGCTGATCCGACTGAACCCCTTCCTGCACACTGAGCAGGTGAATGGCCTCTCCCCGGTGTGAATGCATCTGTGGGTTTCCAGCAGGGATGGGGAAGGGAATCCCTTCCCACAGTCCCCACATTTCCACGGTTTCCCCATTGGAGGAACTTTCCTTGTGTTACTCTGGGTTTGAAATTACAAACAGCACGGGGACATAGTCTGTCCCACCGTGAGGGGTGAGATTTTGATTCCCCCAAGCTGAGTAACTGGTTTGAAGCACTTTTCACAGTCAGCGCACTGAATCTCCCTCACTCGGTGTCTCAGTATTCTTCCTGCGGCACCAGTGTCCAAATTCTTTGAAGCAACCAAAAGGAAACATTTCTTCTTGATTGGAATGGCTGCTGATATTCAAGTCCCAATGAATCAAGTGGCTCTGTCAGAAGTTGATGGATCATTTGCTTTCAGATTTCTTTCTGCACATCTTCCTGCAAAAAAAATCACAAAGTAAGTGATCACGGTCAGTACGTTAAATGAACATAAAAAAGGTGGCGATTTCTGTTGATTGCCAGATGCCTGCTGATCACATATTACTCAGCACACAGAAACCTGAAAACACTTATGCAACCAGATAGCCTGAAGTGTGTTTGGAGGAAAACTTCATGCAGGTGACAATAACATGGGATAAACTGCCTAAAAAAGTGCTGGAAATGGAGCTGAATCAAGGATATGAAAATGAAATGTCAAGGCTGCTTGAGAAAAGAAAGCCAGTAAAGTTACTGACTTACTTCCTGCTGTCGGATTAAATAAAAAATGATGACAAAAAAGGACGTGACCCCATTACTACTTGAGAAAGTGAATAATAATTGCAAAGAAACTTTTACAACAGACAACAATATCAGATATACATCAAATGTAGCAACATACGCCTACATTTTATATCAATGTGCCAATCCCTTAAATGCTGCTCAGTCCCCTGAGAAATTAGCCTTTTAATTGTGAACATGAAGAAAGAAGCAATCCTTTTCTCGGGAACAAACTGTAAACGTGCAAAACTGAGGGAATACACAAGGAAAGTACCCTTAGGAGACACAAAGGTAGCTGAGCACCTTTGGACACTCTGCTCCCTCCCTGGATTCACTCCAGTTGCTACAAGTGAACAGTGTTCCATCCACCCCCATCTCCCCCTCCCACTCCCTGTCTCACTCCTGGAGGATGGAAAATGGAAAGGGGGTGACATTGCTTTGCTCCCAGATGTTGCCCAGAGGGAGAAAATGTCACTCTGAAACTAACAGGGATGACGTCAACAATGGAGGGCGGGCCGGTCTGCTGCCCTGCAGTTGAGGCACGTGTGGAGGGGAGGACACTTTGCAAACTCTCCTCCAAATCAAGCAGTTTGAGTTCAAGCAAAGCAATGGCTTTAATTTTAGGTTAGAAAACCTCCTCTGTGCCATGGGAACGCTTCTACCATGGGAAATCCAGGGCGACCGATTCATAGTAACAGGAGGAGTAGGCCATTTAGGCCAAATTCTCCAACCCTGGCAACATCCCTGTAAATCTTTTCTGAACCATTTCCAGTTTCGCAACATCGTTCCGATAGGAAGCAGACCAAAATTACATGCAATATTCCAAAAGTGGCCAGACCAATGTTCTGTACAGTGGCAACATGAGCTCTCAATGACTTTACTCGATACTCTGAATAAAGCAAAGCATAACAAACGCCTACTTCACTATCCTATCTGCATGCGGTTCTACGTTGAAGGAACTATCAACCTGCACTCCAAGGTCTCTTTGTTCAGCAACACTCCCAAGGACCTTACCATTAAGTGTAAAAGACCTGTTCTGATTTGCTTTTCCAAAATGCAGCACCCCACATTTCTCTAAATTAACCTCAATCTTCCACTCCTCAGCTCTTTGGCCCATCTGATCAAAATCTCGTTGTAATCTGAGATAATCCTCTTTGCATCCACGACACCACCAATTGTGATGTCATCTACAAACTCGGTAACTATACCTCCAATGTTTAGATCCAAATCATTTGTATAAATGACAAGAAGTAGTGGACCCAGCACCGATCCTTATTACACACAACTTGTCACAGGCTTCCAGTTTGAAAAGCAACCCTCCATCACCACCCTCTGTCTTCTGCCTTCGGGCCAGTTCTGTATCCACATGGCAAGTTCTCCCTGTATTCCATGAGATAAAACCTTGCTCACACGTCTCCCATGAGGAACCTTGTTGAATGTCTTCCTGAAGTTAATATAGATTACGTCCACCGCTCTGCCTTCATCAATCCACTTTCTTACTTAGGCATAGAGATGTAGAGCATGAAAATAGAACCTTCGGTCCAACCCATCCATGCCGACCTGATATCCCAACCCAATCTAGCCCCACCTGCCAGCACCCAGCGCATATTCGTCCAAATCTTCCTATTTATATGCCCATCGAAATGCTTCTTAAATGTTGCAATTGTACCAGCCTCCACCACTTCCTCTGGCAGCTTATTCCATACACGTACCACCCTCTGCGTGAAAAAGTTGCCCCTTAGATCCCTTTTATATCTTTCCTCTCTCACCCTAAACCTATGCCCTCTAGTCCTGGACTCCACCACCCCAGGGAAAAGACTTTGTCTATTTATTCTATCCATGCCCCTCATAATTATGTAAACCTCTATAAGGTCACCCCTCAGCCTCCGACGCTCCAGGGAAAACAACCCCAGCCTGTTCAGCTTCTCGCCATAGCTCAAATCCTCCAACTCCGGCAAGATCCTTGTCAATCTTTTCTGAACCCTTTCACGTTTCACAACATATTTCTGATAGGAAGGAGACCAGAATTGCACGCAATGTTCCAATAGTGGCCTAACCAATGTCCTGTATAGCCGCAGCATGACCTCCCAGCTCCTGTACTCAATACTCTGACCAATAAAGGAAAGCATACCAAACACCTTCTTCACTATCCTATATACCTTTGACTCCACTTTCAAGGAGCTCGGAACCTGCACTCTAAGGTCTCTTTGTTCAGCAACACTCTCTATGACCGAACCATGAAGTGTATAAGTTCTGCTAAGATTTGCTTTCCCAAAATGCAGCACCTCGCATTTATCTGAATCAAACTCCTTCTTCAATCAACTCAATCAAGTTTGTGAGACATGATTTCCCACCGACAAAGCCATGCTGACTATCGCTAATCAATTCTTGCTTTTCCAAATGCATGTAAATCCTATCTCCCAGGATTCTCTCCAACAACTTGTCTCCCACGGATGTTAGGCTTACTGGTCTTGCATTCCCTGGCTTTTCCTGACCACTTTCTTAAATAGTGGCACCACGTTAGCCACCCTCCAGTCCTCCGGCACCTCACCTGTGACTATCAATTATACAAATATCTCAGCAGGAGACCCGGCAATGGTTTCCCTAGCTTCCCACAGAGTTCTAGGGTACACCTGATCAGGTCCTGGGATGTATCCACTTTTATGCATTTCAAGACCTCCTCTTCTGTAATGTGGACATTATCCAACATGTCATCATCTATTTCCGCACCTTCTATATCTTCCATGTCCTTCTTCACGGTAAACACTGATGCAAAATATTCGTTCAGCATCTCCTCCATCTACTGCAGCTTCACACATAAGCCGCCTTGCTGTTCTTTGAGGGGCCCTATTCTCTCCCTTTTTACCTTTTGTCCTTAATGTATTTTTAAAAACAGTTTGGATTCTCCTTAACTCTATTTGCCAA
>NW_025211231.1:4546-14772 GCF_004010195.1 Chiloscyllium plagiosum
CCAAACTTACCTTCCAGGTGAAGCAGCACTTTACCTGCACTACCCACAACCCAGTCTACTGCATTTGCTGCTCACAATGTTGTCTCGTCTACATTGGGTGACTGCTTCGCAGAACATCTACGTTCTGCCCGCAAAAAGACCATGAGCTTCCAGTTGCCTGCCAATTCCACACCCCACCCTGTTCGCTGGCCAACATCTCTGTCTCAGGTTTGCTGTAGTGTTCCAGCGAAGCTCAGCACCAGCAGAACGAAGAACACCAAATTTTGCACTTGGGGACCATACATCCCTCCAGTCCCAATATCGAATTCAATAATTCTAGGGCCTGAACTCCATAGTATCCTCGTCCCTTCCACACACACCAAGCCTTGTTATCACATAGTGTGTCATTCCACACTACTTTGCCACGAACAGTCTCCATTAACAGTTATTCACCCTCCCACACAGATCGTTATCAACTCCCCTTCCTGTCCAACAGTTCTTCCCTCGCTTTGGACTCTGTCCTGATCTACAATTTCCTGCGTCCGCCTCCCTCCCACAATATCTCCTGCATATAAACCGATAATTTCCCAATCACCATCAGCTCTTCTTTTTGTTTCTGATATACAGCATCCGCAGTTCTTTCAGCTTTGTATTGAGAGAGAGTTGGAAATTGTTTCGAGAGACAGAGGGAGAGAGGGGAGAGACAGACCAGACATGAACTGTTGAGGTCAGTTGTTTGTCATAACGTAAAATCATTGCAGTGCGATCACTTCCTTTAATCATGAATAGAGACCCGTAGCTCTCTGCGAGCTTGTGGCGCAATGGTAGCGCGTCTGGCTGACGTGTTCAAGTCACGTCAGGCTCACTGTTTCAAACCAAGGAAGGAGTACATTTACTTCTTTCCGGAAACTTTCGATCACAGGTGAAGCTTTGCTGTCAGTTTGATTTGTGAACACTGTGTCAGGGAGGTGGTGTGCCCATTGTTTGGGTAAATGCTCAGCTGCCCGCAATGTGAGAAGTAAAACACAAACTGTTCATCACGGGATTTAAACACACAGCCGCTTCGTTTAGTTATACCGATACTTCCACAACATAATCTAGAGATTCCCAGCTTTGTGTTTCAATCTATCAGGAGGTTCCAGCTCATCCTGTCATAGCAGAGTGACAGAGAGTTCAGATAGAAATGTGTCCCACCAACGGCAAATCCTTTCCTCTCACTGGACACAGTTAAAATTATCTTTATTCAACAGGAGGAGCGGAAACTCTAGTCTGACGGCCCCTCTCCACATTAACGGTGAGCCTGAATTTTATAAACGGTGTCAGTAAAATCCAGTGGCGGACACTGATTTGGTTCAATCGTTGGGGAATTACTGCAGGGCCTCCTGCACATGGGACACACCGCAACTGATGTGTTTCACCTTCACCAGTTTATTCCCGTCTCAGAGAAGAGAGGTTTGGTGAGTCAGATCATAACAGGCCGACAGAGAACAGGAGAAGAGTACACAGACCTTCACAGACCGTCACCACAGCTGGGTCATCGTGGCCCGTGTATCAGTATGGGACAGTGAGCTGCATCTACTGACTGGAAGCACAGCAAATTGGAGTGCTAGTGGGACTATCACACAGGAGGAAACGGCTTCGACCTATCAACTGGAGTGACTCCCAATGCGCAACTCCGCTCACCTCAACTGAATAACTGTTAACAAATTACTCAGTGATTCAAAGGAATACTCGGTTTTGAATCTGCATTGTGTCATGTACCTTCGAGAATGATGTCAAAACACCTTCATTGCTGTGATGGAGTATCCTGGTGGGCAGAATATATCCGTTGTCAAATTTCCTACGTTCTGTTGGTCCAACTCCGATTTCACTCAGAATCACGAAATGTGGGACAGCGCAGACTGAGGCCATGCAGCCCACCTTAGCTCTGCTGGTTCTGCAAAATATGTAAATAAGTGTCTCATTCTGTCGCCTTCTCCCTGTAAATCTGCACATTGTTACATTGAACATGCCCACCGAATTCCCTTCTGTGTCCATTGAATCTTCCTCTTTGTCACTGTCAGACAGCGACTTACTGACCCCACTCCCTGTGTGAAAACGGTCTGACTAATGTCATTTTTACTTATTTTCCTGATGACTTTAATTCTCTGCCAAATCATTCTCGATCCTTTCAGGCCTGGGAGCATTTTCACTGCATTATTTCCTCTGTCTAAAACCCTCATGACGTGGAAAACTTCAATCAGAAAAGCTTTCAGCCCTCTGTTTTCCAAAGAGAGCTGCCCTAAACTTTCCAATCTCCCTTCATTGCTGACATTCCTCAAGGCGGTAATATTCACGTTAACGTGTTCAGCGCCATCTCCAATCATTTCACTTCCCCGCTTCCTGAAGTGTCACCCTCAGAATTGAGCGTAATACAAGTGGAGGATTCATTCAGACTCGGATTGCGCGGGCGAAACATCTGCAATACTTGTTCTCACTTTGAACAAGTGTTTCCCTTCGCCGTGTTCACTGCAATGGCAGCTCTGCACCGTCCCTAATTCAGGCAGTTCGATCTTATTTCACGAAGCGGCTTTTTGAGAAAATTGATCGGGCATTTTTGCTCAGGTCAATTTAAGAAATGAGAGTTCGCCTTGGATTGGAACCCGGGAACTCTCACACGTCTGCATTCGCTAGAAGACCCAAAGCTAGAATCAGATCCCAGACTAACGAGCCACCAGCCATGGGTGCAGCCACCTCCGATTGCAAGTAGGGAAGAGTTTCAAGAACATCTGCTTCTCAATCTGTCTCCCTGCTCCCAGGACGCTGCTGTTTGTCCCGTCCCCAGGGACCGGGCTCTCTCCACTGGTGGATAATTGAACCATTTTGTTTCTACTTGAAACTTCGGCTGGTGGAAGGCAGAGCCCATTCACTCTTCTGCTCTCTCACACTATTACGTGAGGCAAGATAAGTCAGTTACAGTAATGCGTCGGAAATGGGCAACTTTGAACTTGTTCCAAAGATCCTGTTAACGGAGAGACAGAATAATGGAGACAGAGAGAAATGGACACCGGAGACCATTCCCTCGGGTTAATTGGTATGAGTGCATTTTTGTGCAGCCTGCTTGGTGTTCAGAATTTGTCTTGACACAGCGATCCTGAAGAAAGTTTTTTGTGACACGGGCGTTGGTTTCTTTACTGCAGAAAATGGACAAAAACAGAAAGTCATGTGTTTCAACTTCAGCGGTTCATTGCCATCTGAGAGAAGAGGTTTCACACGAGATCAGGACACACTGACAGAGAACAGGACAAGACAACACAGAGCTCCACAAGGGTGCCAGAACAACTGTGTAAATTTGACTTGTGTATCGAAGTGACATATTTAACTCAGATACCCGAAGGTTTGGGAAGCAGATCACAAGGCAAGGAAAAGAACAGAGCGCCGTTATACGGGAAAGCTGCTAAAGACGACATTGAGTGAACAGGAGAAAATGGTTTCGCTTCTGGGTTATGACCCGTTGTGCCATTCGCCTGCATTGCACGGCAGCTTTTCCAGAGAAGTATTCAGCTTTTCATCTGGCGTGTGACTTGCACGTTCGAGAATGACATCAAAAGATCTTCACTGCTGTAGTGTCATGTGCTGTTGTGCAGACATGTCACCGATGTGTTGATATCAACTCAGAGAGCAATGTACATCGGAGACTCTGAGTCAGCTGAATCTTGCTCAGTCTGAAATACATTCCACATTGCTCCAAGAATTGCAAGCAGCAAAGAGTTTCTAGAACACCTGGTTGTCATTCTGTCCCCGGGGCGCTGATATTTGTCTCATGCCCAGGAACTGGTCTATCTCCACTGGCGGATAATTAAACTAATTTGTTTCTACTTGTCCGCTTTTCTGGAGGGAGGGAAGAGTCCATTCGCTCTTCTTCTCTCTCTCTCTCAATCCCTTGGGGTGAGAGGTATCCCTTATACTAATGCGTGGGGAGTGAGTAACTTTGATGATGAATTTCCTCCAAATGTCTGTTATCGGAGAGATAGAAAGATGCTGTGCTCGCGGGGCAGAGAGAAATGGACACCGAGGACTCTTCCCTCAAGTAGATTCATATGAGCACATTGTTGTGCAGCCTGCTTGATGTTCAGAATTCGTCTTCACGCAGCAATCTTATGGAAAGTCTATTGCAAAGTGGACATCGCTTTCTTTGCTGCGACCGCGCAGCAGTTAACATCTGAGCCCCAAGTGTCCCAGATGAAGAGAATCCGAGTGAAACCTTCACTCACTGAGAGTCATCCCCACGGCCCTGAGCTGAGGGACTGCAGGTAGTCCAACACGGAAGGGACGGTTAAAAATGAACCATCGTCGCTCCCTCAGCTTCTCTGTCCCAAAGACAGGCAGCAGGACTTCATAAACACGTACCACCATTCTCCCGCCGACAGAGGCGGTTCATCCCATCGAGTCCACGGCGACTCTCTGCCACTTTTCTCTCTCTGAGGTTATTCACAATCAGTGATATCTGTCCTAATAGTAAGGGACTGTGTCTGAGTGGTGATACGGTTTCTGACATGCTGATCGTTTTGTCATTCACGTCCGAATCAGCGTGGCGAATTACTGCAGGGAATGGATGAAAGCGCAAGGCATGTGTTTCAACTTTATCAGCACATTGGCATCTCAAAGAAGTGGTTTTGCGATTCAGTTCATAGGAAACCGACGAATAAAAGGAGAAGACCACTCAGACCTCCAAAGAGCATGTTACTTGAACCGTGTGAGTTTCCCGAGTGTATCAGTATGAAACAGGATATTCAGGCAGTAGGTGCGAAGGCAAGATACAGAACAGAGTATCATTACAAAGGAAAGCTGCTGAAGGAGACATTGAGCAACAGCAGAGGATGGTTTCGATCCATCGACCGTTGGGTTATGGGCCCAGCACGTTCCCGGTTTCCACAGAACACTTCAGGTTTTCGTCTGGCACGCGGCATGCGTGTTTGAATGTGGGCGGCACGGTGGCACAGTGGTTAGCTTTGCTGCCTCACAGCGCCAGCGCCAGGTTCAATTCCCACCTCAGGCGACTCTCTGTATGGAGTTTGCACATTCTCCCCGTGTCTGCGTGGGATTCCTCCCACAATCCAAAAAAATGTGCAGGTTAGGTGAATTGTCCAGGCTAAATTGTTAGGTGAAGGGGTAAATGTAGGAGAATGGGTCTGGGTGGGTTACGCTTCGGTGTGGACTTGTTGGGCCGAAGGGCCTGTTTCCACACTGTAAATAATTTAATCTCATCTCCACTGCTGTCGTGTAATATGCTGTTTCACAGACGTATGGAGGCTGTGTAAATATAAACTTATTTCTAAATTCTCACATTCTGTTGGTCGAACTGTGATTTCACACTGAATCACAACATGTGTCACAGCGCAGACGGAGGCCATGCGGCCCACCTTCGCTCTGCTGGTTCAACACAGTAAGTAAACGTTTTTCTCTGTTCGTATCATTCTCTTGCTTCTCAGCGTAAATCTGCACATTGTTACTTTAAAGATGACCGCCGAATTTCCTTTTGCATCTGTTGAATCTGCCTCTTTGTCAATGTCACACAGGGATTTACTGACCCCAACCATTCCCTGTACGAAAGCGTTCTTCCTCATGTCATTTTTAGTTGTTTTCCTCATGACTTTAAAACTGCCGAATCATTGCCGATCCTTTCAAGCGTGGGGGCACTTTAACTGCATTACTTTCTCTGCCTGGATCCCGCATGACTTGGAAAGCTTCAATCAGGCCAGATTTCAAACTTCTGTTCTCCGAGGAGAGCTGTCCTAATTTTCCAATCATTGCTGACATTCCTTAAACACGGCACCACTGAAGTTAACGCAATATTCCATCATTTAACTTCCTTGCTTTCCGCTCAATTCGTTCTCCAACCTCGTTGAGCGAGGTTGAGAAAGTTATTCGGGCACTTTTGCACAAATCAGGAAACGCGGGCTCGCTGGGGATTTGAACCCGGGATGTTTCGCAGGGGAAAACGCAAAGCGAGACTCATACCCCTAGGCGAACGAGCGACACAGATTGCAAGCCGCCACTGCCGCTCCACGTCTTCAACCAGCTGGGTCTTGCTCAGTGTGAAATACATTTGACATTGCTCTGAGAATTGCAAGCGGCAAAGAGTTTCCAGAACAGCTGCTGTTTGTCCCTGCCCCAGGAACCGAGCCCTCTCTACTGGCAGAAAGTTGAACCATTTTGTTTCTAAACTTTTCTCTAACACCGGAGTGACCAGTGACAAGAATTGCCCTCCTCAACATAGGGTACAGAGAACAACAGAAGACCACTCAGATCTCCACGAGGTTATCATCTCAACTGTGCACATTGGGCCAGTATATTAATGTGAAATATTTATGTCGACGTTTTTTGGGAAAGAGGCGAGAAGGCGAGGTGCAGAACAGTTCGCCGTTATACGAAAAAACTGGTAAAGACGACATTGACTGAATAGGAGAAATAGTTTCCCTTCTGAGTGATGTTCCCATCACGCACCCACAGACATATCGCCGTCGTGCAAATATAAACTCTGTCTGAATTCCCACATTCTATTTTTTCGAACTGTGATTTCGCCAAAAGCACAAAATTTCAATACTCTCAATGTTCAAACTTTAACAAAGTGCTCATAGATATATTTAGCGAACAACTGGAAGAAATTTGAGGGCTCTTGAACTTTAAGTAGAAGGAAAGAAAGTTTGCCTCGAGGCTGTGTAATGTGGAGATGTGTTCCCCATGTTAACTGGTGGTGGTTGGCCATCCCAGTGCTTCCCGATGCAGGGCTGCCCTGAGTCACCGGGAGGTTTCTTTGATAAACTGTCCCGGGGCTTCCAGCCGTACCGTGACATCATAGGGCGAACCCCCGGTGATGGCCTGCAGCTGCTGTGACACTATAATGTCACATTAGTTCAAATTAGTTCATGAGTCACGTGGTACTGAATCATTCTATGGAAAGTTCGTTCAACTTCACGGATTTATATATGAGAGGGGTTAAGTGGGCAGGGCTTACACCTCAGGTCCACTCTTCCTTCAGTCACAACACCCCACACCCACCTCCCATAGTGCCAAGGCACTTTCCCCTGCAACCGCCGAATGCGTAACACCTGCCCATTTACCTGCTCCCTCCTGAATATCCAAGCGCTCGAACATACCTTCCAGGTAACGCAGCACTTTACCTGTACATTTGCGACAACCGAGTCTACTGCATTTGTTGCTCACAGTGTGGTTTCCCCAACGTAGCATGAAGCATAAACTGGGTGACTGCTTCGCAGAACATCTTGGTTCTGCCCGCAAAAAAAGGCCTTGAGCTTCTGGTTGCCTGTCACTTTAACACGCCACCCTGTTCCCTGGCCAACTTCTCTGTCTCAGGCATGCAGCAGTGTTCCAGCAAAGCTCAGCTCCAGATGGAAGACCAACGCCTCATTTTCCACTTGGAGATCCTATAGCCTTCCAGTCTTCAACATTGAGTTCAATATTGTTTGGACCCGAACTCCCCGATGCCCTTGACCCCTACCACACCCACACGAGGCCTTGTTATCACATAGTCTGCTGTTACACACGACTTATTGTTCGCCAGGAACAGTCTCCATTAACAGTTAGTCACCCTCCTACACAGATCGTTATTCACGCCTTTGTCCCTCCAATGTTCTCCCTCTGAACTGGTGGCAAAGAGAGCAATGTGGAATGATATCCCTGAGCCAGCTGTTTGTCCCATCTCCAGGAACAGGGCTCCATCCTCTGGTGGATAATTAAACCATTTTGCTGTTGCGCTGACGTGAGGAGATTGTGTAAATATAAACTTTTTCTAAATTCCCACCTTCCGTTGGTCGAACTGTGAGTTCACTCTGATTCACAACACATGTCACAGCGCACTTGCAGGCCCACCTCAGCTCTGTTGGTTCTACACAGCAAGTAAATGAGAGTCTCTATGCGTATCATTCTCTTGCCTTCTCCCTGTAAAACTCCACATTGTTACTTTTAACATGACCACCGAATTCCCTTTTGTGTTCTTGAATCTGCCTCTTTGTCACGGTCAGACAGGGATTTACGGATCCGAACCACTCCCTGTGCGAAAATGTTCTTCCTAATGTCACTTTTACTTTTTTTTCCAAATGCCTTGAATTCTCTGCCAATTTTTTGGGAAATTGAAAGGATTCTCATTTCTGCACATGAGGCTGAATTGATTTAATTTCTAACGTAAAGGACTGCGGATGCTGAGAATCCGAAACAGAAAGAGGAACTGCTGGAGAAACTCAGCAGGTTTGGCAGGACCTGTGGGAGAAAACAGAATTCTGAAATATTGTCTCTGATTCTCTTTCCACCGATGCTGCCTGACCTGCTGAGTTGCTCCTGCAATTTCTGTTTTAGCTTTTAACTGAAAGTTAATTTCATCTTTCGGGATGAAACACCCAGACTCGCCATGTGCAGATATTCAACCCTTTCGAAACCTGTGAAGTGACTGGATTCAAACAAACCCAGCAATAATTCACTCTTTCTCAGCTCCACAGGCGGAGAGACCTGGAAAATGAAGCTGTCAGTGTGCTTCTTTATTCGTGGGCCGAGTGGTGAATGCGATGGACTTGAGATCTATTGCGGTTTTCCCACGGAGATGTGAGCTCTGCCGACTAGAGTTGAGAAACGTCGTCAAAAAGAAAGGGAGACTGTTTCCCGGTTTCTTAATTAAGATTCAAATCAGTGGAGGGGGAAAAATATTTCACTCACATTGGGACTGGTAGGAATCTGCAACCCACTGCCCATCAGGGTGGACAAGCAGATATCCACAGAGCTGCTTTTGAGGCGATGAGCCAAGAGTTTGGAAATGAGACTAGAACAGTGAGGGGCTTGAAATCGTGATCGAAATTAAGCAGGCACCTGAGGATTAATGTGTTTTATTTCCCAATGCAAGATACTGCTTCACAAAGTTGGGACTATGGAAGGAAGCAGTGATGGTGATTATCTTTGGCTGTTCACCTTGTGAATGTTCCCATTGCTGCGCATGTCCGTGTTAACGTCAGAACTCTGCAGCATGGGGGCGCAATGGATGACGCATCTGACTCCACCTACCTGTTTGAAATGCAGCTCACAGCTTCTTCACACACCCCAATTAACCTTTCTCATTGTCCTGAAGCCGACCTACGGTTTGAATTCCTGATCTGCAGGAACGAGACTCTTTTCACTGTCTCGCGTCAGGAAATGTCCCTGAGAACATCAGAGTCACGTCACAGCGCTGTCAGAGGAGGAGAAGCTGAAATAGGCTGACAAGCCCAATACTCACCTTTCCTGTTGGAAACATTCCATGAGAAATATTAGTCCTATAGTTGTGACCGAACATTTACGTTGCTGCCTTAGACACCCTGTGGGGTTTCCCCGCCCAGGGTGGTAACCTGCTGACTATGCTTTCTTCATTGACGATTTTAAATGACTTCCTGTTGGTTGCATTATCGCTCAAACTTCACAAAACCCGTCTCAATAAAGCCACGTTTTCTCACGTCTGGGAATTGATTGCCATGCAGGAAACTCGTGTTCTGAACAAAAACCATAGCACACTCAAAACGTCAGCTCTGTTTACCTTTCCACAGATGCTGGCTCGACCCGTTGGCTTCCTGCAGTCTTCGCTGTGTTTGTTCTTCACAAATGCTGCTTCCCATTAAAGAACTTCAATCCTTGTCCTCTGGTAACTGACCCTAGTCAGTGGCAATAGGTTCTTCTGATCATTAACCTGCCCATTCCCACCACTTCTTCTACCAGCATTGCCAACAGCCCCTGGACATCTCCAGTTAACCTTCTTTGCTCCAAAGAGAACATTCCCAAAATGGAAATACCTCATGGCTGGACATGATGCAAGTGTTACAATCGGGAAGAGATTTTGGCAAAACATTGTCAGTTAGCAGGTGGAAAAATGTTCATGAAGTAAAACAGAAATCCCAGTCTCCAGCTTTGTGAATCTTTAGAAACGTTTTGTGAAATGGAATTAGAGGAGAATGAAGGAATGAACTGTCCGACTGAGCAGAGACAGTCCAGACACCGTCCCCTTTTTAGGAGGCCGGGAGATTGACTCTATTATTCTCGGGACATGAACTGAACTGAGACATTGATAACATTCTCGTTCCTGCACATCAGGAATTCAAACGCCTTCCGGCTCCGGGTCACTGTGAAAAGTCGGGAACAGGCAAGACACGGAAAGGCTCAAAGGGCGATGGCCCCGGTGTCGGAGGGCGAGTTCCTAGTGACATGGATGTGCCTGCAGATGGTGGGATCAG
>NW_025211231.1:18685-20388 GCF_004010195.1 Chiloscyllium plagiosum
GAGGAGAACAACAACAAAGTGCCATTCTTAGATGTCACAGTAGAGCGAACAGTCAATGGGGAACTTCAAACTAGCGTCGACAGAAAAACAACACACGCAAACCAAGTTCTTAACCACAGAAGCAATCATCCCAACACCCACAAACGAGGCTGCATCAAGACATTATATCAACGAGCCGCTACACACTGCAGCACAGAGAAACTACGAAGAGTACAAGAGAAATACGTATATAGTGTATTTAAGGAGAACGGGTACCCAATAAACCCAGTCCGCCGATTTCTCATTGATGCTTCCAAGCTGACTCTCAAAACTTCGGTTTGTCCCTCCATTCTTTCCTGTTTGTTTTTTGTGGGTTTCGAAAGCTTTCCCAATCCTCTGACTGAGTATTCGAGTTTGGAAGTTATGTTGTGGCTGGACAGGACATTGGTTAGACCACTTTTGGAATATCGTGTGCAATTCTGGTCTCCCTCCTATCAGAAGCATATTGTGAAATTTGAAAGGGTTCTGAAGCACCAATGGTTCCGCAGAGGGGAAGAGGCCCTTCTGCTGCCCTGAGTGCGGGAAGGCCTTCAGTGATTTCTCTGCCCTGCTGACGTACCAGTTGGTCCACACCCGGGAAGGCCGTTCTCCGGCCCCAAGTGCGAGATGGCCTTCAGCAGTTCTTCCCACCTGCTGTGACACCAGTGGATCCACACCGAGGAGAGGCCATTCTTCTGCCCAGATGTCACAGTGCAGGAAGGGCTTTGCTCTTTCCTCCGACCTGCTGGCCCATTGGTGGGTCCACATTGGGGAGAGGTCGTTCAGTTGCCCTAAGTGCAGGAAGGCCTTCAGCAATTCCTCAGCCCTGCTGAGGCACCAGTCCGTCCACACCGTGGAGAGGCCCTTCAGCTGGCACGACTGTGGGAAGAGGTTCATATTTTCCTGCAACTTGCGGAAGCACCAGCGCGGGCACCAGCGCTCCCAGCAATCAGAGCCCACCGGTGACGCTGCCTTCGGTCACACCCCAGGACTGAACCTCCTGCAAGTTCTGACAGTGGGTGCAGTGGGAGAGTAGGTGGGCTGTTTTTGTTTTCTGCTGGACTGCAAGTGCCTCCCCTACACCCCACAACCACAACCCCATGGTGCCTCAGGGTTAGCACTGCTGCCTCATGGCACCGGAACCCAGGATCAATTCCACCCTAGGGGGTCTGTGTGCAATATACGGAGGGTAGAAAAATGGATCTGAGTAGGTTACTCTTCGGAAGATCAGTGCAGATGTGTTGGGCTGAAGGACCTGGTTCCACATTGTAGGAGTTCTACGATACTATGAGCTTTGCTTTCAATGGACACTGCTGCTCATTGAGCCAGGGACTGCACATTGCCAATGAAATGTTCCAGAGAAACCTAAGACCGCAAGACCATCGGAGCAGAAGTTAGTCCATTCGGCCCGAAGTAGTGCAGATGAGATTAGCTACAGTGTGGAAACAGGCAAAATGTCCCAACAAGTCCACACCGACCCTCCGAAGACTAACCCATCCAGACCCGTTTCCCTTTGACTAATGTACCTAACTCTATGGGCAATTAAGCATTGCCAATCCACATGACCTGCACATCTTTGGTTTATGGAAGAAAACAGGACCACCCAGAGAAAACCCACGCAGACACTGTGAGAATGTGCAAACTCCTCACAGACAGCCACCCAAGGCTGGAATCAAACCTGGGTC
>NW_025211231.1:20867-22193 GCF_004010195.1 Chiloscyllium plagiosum
AAGACGTCAGAAGTCAGAACACCAAGGGGACCAAAACTGATCACAATATTCCAGGTGCAGCCTCATCAACGTCCTGTATAACTACAACATAACTTGCCAACATCTATACTCAATTCCCTAATTGATGAAGGCCAGTGTGCTGAAACCTTTCTTCACTGCCATGTGTATCGATGTTATCAGAGATATAGGACCTACTTTAAACTGATCCACAATCCAGCTTCTGGGAGCACAGAAGCAGAGTAGTGCTGCGTGAGTGTGCTGGGCAGATGAACCAGAGATCGATGGGTCAAAACCATGTGACGCTATTGCTCAATGTCTCCGTAAGCTGCTTTCATTTACAAAGATGGTCTGTTCTGTGTCTTGCCTTTGCATCTGCTTCCCAAAGCTTCTTCAGTGGAGGAGTGGCAGCTGGAGCCCAGAAGTCCAACGACCCCGCGGAGCTGAAGGAAGGTCCAAGCTTCAAGAAGCGGGCGGTAAGGCTGGAGGCTGGGTTTGATCAAGGATTGTATTTTTAACTCATTTAAATGGTATCTACTGTATGGGGTTATGGTTTACATTAAAACCAGAGGATCATATCAGAGTGTTTATATTTAGCAGTGGTAGTTGGTAAAATACACTCTCTGGAGGAGCACCTTCTATGATGCTGCATTTCTTGCCTTAATGCACTTCTCCCATTTCTTATCTCCCTTCTTGATTTTATATTTTTTTGGTCAAATTTAATTTCAAATTAATCAGACTTGGTATTCACTGTGTGCTATTAATTTGTTTCTTCGAATATTGTAAGTCAAAATTAATGCTGTAATTTCATTTCTGGTGTCAGAGTTTGACATTGAATGTGCAGATGTGAATTCCAGTAAGCTGTGAAAATACATCAAGAACTTGTGGATTTTAACAAAAACAGCAGTTCACTGATATTCATGGCATTGTCTCATTTGGGAGTGATGATTCAAATCTGGTCAACAAACCGTTTCATGCAGTCACCCAATTTAATTAAAATATCCTTTAATTTAATTGAAGAAAATAACTCTGGCAGGCTAAGATTTATGCAATCTATTTATAAGATTATTTCCACTGCGCGCAATATGGTCTCATCCACATTGGGGAAACTGGATGCCAACTAGCGGAACGTTTCAGGGAACAACTCTGGGACAATAAAACCAAACGACCGACGGCCCTGTGTCTGAACAGTTTAACTCCCCCTCCCATTCCACCAAGGACATGCAAGCCCTGGATCTCCTACACTGCCAAACTCTTGCAACCCGACACTTGTAGGAAAAACGCCTCATCATCTGACTTGGGACCCTCCAACCACATGGGATCCATATC
>NW_025211232.1:0-3914 GCF_004010195.1 Chiloscyllium plagiosum
TAGACTTAACGATACCTGCCTTTTCCCAGGAGGGGATTTTCAAGACGAGAGGGCATATGTTTAAGATGAAAAGAGAGAGTTTTTTTTTTAAAAAAAGACATGTGAGTCATTTTTGTAGAGAAGGTGTTTTCCGTGTGCAATTAACTTGCTGAGGAAGTGATGGATGAGGGTATGTTTGCAAAATTTAATGACAATTGATTCCAAACATGAATGAGAAAGTGGGATTTTAAAAATTAATTTATTCATGCCTAGTACATCAGTTATTTTCCAGAGGACATTTAAGAGTCAATCACGGTATTATCCATCTGGATCTCCTGTGGGGCAGAGCAGATGAATATGACAGTTTGCTTCCTGAACTGGCATGAGTGAATCAGATGGGATTTTCCACATAACTGATTCAGGTCATCACGAGAATCTTCAATTCCAGGTACTTATTGAATTCAAACTCCACTATCTGTCATGCCAGGACCTGAACCCTTTGTCTCCAAAATATTACCTGGGGTTTTGTTTAACAACAAAGTAATAAAACTACAAGAGCATTATAACCACTCAATGGGTGCAGGAGGACGCAGATTGCACTAGATTAGTTTGGCAGGATGTTCAGCATGGATTGATTGCACTGACGGGCCTGTTGTCATGCTGTATGACTCTATGATAGACGCTATGGAACAAATAGCTGGTTGGGATTAACAGCAGCATTGACAGCATAATCGATCACCCGATGGGATATGTAATCGTGCTGGAGTGTCCGGAGATTGTTTTGCTCAGTGATCCCTTCCCACACCCGGGACTGGTGAACGGCTTGTCCCCCGTGTTACTGATTCAATGAGTTTTCATTTCTGTAGTTAATTGAATACCTTCCTGCAGTTCCCACATTGACCTCCCTTCTCTGTGGTATTGGCGTCCTATTTTCTACACTGGGTGAACGATCCTTTCAAATTATGTCCACACAGATACAAATCCTGCTTTCCATGTTGTGAATGTATTTTCATTCTTTCTCATTCACCCACAGGGTGTGGGTATTACTGGTCAGGACAACATTTAGTATTCGCCCCTCGTTCGTTGCTGTCTGGCTACACCACAAACCTGGGTGCGAGCCCAGCCTCGGGTCTCTGTCTGTGGGCAGTCTGCACATTCTCTGCGTGTTTGTATTTTTATTTCTCCCTCTGACCAAAGATGTGACAGTTACAGGGATCAACAATGGGAAATGCAGGCTTATGAGATAGGGAATACCGTTGGGTCTGGTGGGATGCGCTTCGGATGGATGTGTGGACTGGAAGGGCCGACGAGACTGCTTCCCCACACTGTGGGGATTCCTGAATTAAGGGTCAGCTCATGTTTTTATTCTGGTTCTAGAGTCTCTCGTAGGCAGGACTGGGTGAAGATGGTAGAATCCCCTGCATAAGGGACACGATTGAATGGGATTGCAGGAAATTATAGTTATTATCTCTATTCCTGAGGTCAGGCTTGCATTTCAGGTTTTATTCGTCGAACTTAAACATCACCGTTTCCGTGTTCCAGTCACCAAGGATGACTAGTTTAAAATATCACCCCAACACCACCTTCTCCAGGTTGAAGTCTTGACTTTGTGGAAGGAACTGATACTGAGCTGATGCAAGCAAATGTAGCTGCCACCGCCAGGGTCGGAAACACAGATCCAAATAGCAAAATCATCTTTTAAACTCACCACTGCAAAGTTAAGGGCTCAACACGCTCCACTTATGCCACTCAGCTGTCTTAGCGAGATGTACAGGAAATCGCTATGAGAGTATAAACGGGGACACCCATTCCCTGGATCAGGAGCACATTCAACCGAGGAATTTCTTGCGCCTCTATACCATCATAGAAGGACAACACGCTCATCTATTGCATCATTGTGCCAGAGAGTAACTCTGCACACTCATTCCCATTCCCATTTCCGGTTGGTTCTGGGCGGCTGTGCCGATATTGAGCTAAAATGCTATTGAAGCATACATTTCAACAATATCCTGTCCCCCGAGTCTTTGATGCTTTGTCGAAATCGATAAATCTCATTTTTCAACAGTCTCATTCAAGTGATCTCCACAGCCTCTGAGGATATCGAACTGAAAGATTCAGCTCATTCTCAGCTCCCACATTTCTGTCACTGTTCGCTGAGTACTGATATTGTTCATTTGCTGTTCTTCCGAACATTTCCTCTGCTAGTATACTTATTGCTGCTTGTAAGCATCCTGTTCTGTGGTTGCTGTGATCGTGGTTGTCGGTATTTTGCATTGTGACCACAGCAACCTCGATTTGAAACCAAATCACGACACTAAGTGTTCTCTCCGTTGTCCTTTTTGTGACACATGCCAAGAAATTAATTGTTTGATCTTCAAATTCCGCTCTCTCACATCTCTGCATTTCATATATCAGGATTCAAATACACCTGTTGTCGGAGATTTCTCTGCTTCCCACGATCATTTAACTTCCTTTCCGTCCCTCCCCCCATTTCTCTGAGGCAATGCACAATCAATTACTCTCTTTCACATTCATACTGTTCTGTCTGTGCTGCTGCTGCGGTTACTGTTGTTGGGTGAACGTGCCCCAATACCACCATCGGGACCTTCAAACAAATCGATCCATTTGGATACCGTGGTTGTGAAATCAATCCCCATGTAGCAGCTTTTACTGACCAGAGACGATTGTAGCGTCAGGCTCATGGAAAATACCCAGGGCAGTTTTTTTATTGGAAAAGTTGAGTTTTGTGGCTTTCTGCGTTGGTGTTGTGGTAATTTGATAGGACTGATAATCCAGAGACCGAGGTAATAGTCTGGGTACTCGGGCTTGAATCCCACTATGCCTTGATTGTCAAATTTGGATTCAAAAAATATCTGCAAGGAAGAATCTAATGACTACTATGTATCCATTGACAATTGTTGAAAAACAAATGTTTCGCTGATGTAATTTCAGGATGGAATTTGCTATCCTTACTTGGTCTGCCCTGCATGTGACTTCAGACTCATAGCAATATGGTTGAGTCTCAACTGCCCTTTGGGCAATTCGGAATGGGTAATAAAATCTGCTTGGCCAGAATCGCCCTCATACTAATCCAGAAATTTTAAAACAAATGCTTATTCGGCTCAAGCAAGAGCGTTGTGTGCAGTTTTGCAGGTCACATTATAGCAGGGATGTGATCACACTGAGAAAATTGCAGGAGATATTTACCGGGATATTGTTTGGGCTGAAGAGTTTCAGTTGTGAAGAAAGACAGGACAGAGTGAAGTGTTTGTCGCAGTGCAATGGAGATGTAGACAAGACATGATTGAGTTATGTTATGGACAGGGTTGACTGAACGAGTTTCCCATTGATGGAGAGATCGATTAGCAGGGGCCAGAGACATAAGGAGAAAGGCAGAAAGGTTTGAGAAGATGTGTGAAAAAGCTTTATCAGCCAGTGAGTGGTTGGAATTTGGAATACACTTCCTGCATTTTTCAGAGCGACAGTAACCCTTATAGCCTTAATAAATATTCAGTTCTGTACTCGTGATGCCAAGACATATAAGGCTGTCCGATAAGCATTGTGAAATGGGATTCAGTTCATTAAGCATTTGTTTTTGACAAGTGTGGCCACATTTGGTTGAAGGGCCTCCTCTGACACTCTTGTTCTCGGTAGTATAATGGTTAGCGTCCCCGCCTGTCACGGGGCTCAATTTTTCCGCTGGGGACAGTGTAAACGTTTTAAAACTGTCGCTCCATTCCCAAGTGCGGGTATTGATACCTGTCCTTCCATTCTCGATGGGGCATATCACACGAAGGACAGTGCTGCCTGACTAAAGGTGGGGAAGGACTGCAGCTCTCAGGGAGGCAGAGTGCCAGTGAACGGCCAAACACGTGACTACTGCAAACTTCACCTTGTGACTGTGTTGGAATGAAAAGCATTTGACAGACTTGTAC